>NC_091369.1:8932304-9082304 GCF_038502225.1 Cherax quadricarinatus
ACATCTTTACCTGTGGAGTAGATGTCGATATAATTCAGGAGTTCTGTGGTCGTGTTCAGGAGGGTCTTGCTGTAGCACTTCTGCCTTCCACTGCGAAACATTTTACGTACTAAAGTGATGGAGATAAACTGTATAAAATACCCACACAATGGAAAAATCAACACAAATGCAGTAAAATGCGATCCTTTATCGACAACGTTTCGCCCACACAGTGTACTTTATCAAGTCACAAACAGATCTACCTTGGTAAAGAGTACGCGAGGATTTATAGTGTGGAGAGTCAGGTGGAGAATGTTGGTGAGGTTGGATTTGAGAGGCACCTGCAGGTCCGTGCACGGACCTGCAGGTGGGTACGTGTGTGTGTGTGCACGTAAAAACATTGAACATAAGTAATCTATGTTGTCAGCTCAAAAGCATTCAACACTCACAAGATATTGAAGGCTTCCTTTTACTGGAGAATGTTAAAGGTAAGTTATTATCGTCTTAGGTTAGTCTTGTTAATGACGTTAATGTTCTCACCTTCTACACCTGTGTTCTCACCTACACTTGTGTTCTTAGCTCCTACACCTGTGTTCCCACCTTCACCTGTGTTCCCACCTTCACCTGTGTTCCCACCTTCACCTGTGTTCCCACCTTCACCTGTGTTCTCACCTTCACCTGTGTTCTCACCTTCACCTGTGTTTCCACCTTCACCTGTGTTTCCACCTTCACCTGTGTTCTCACCTTCACCTGTGTTCTCACCTTCACCTGTGTTTCCACCTTCACCTGTGTTCCCACCTTCACCTGTGTTCTCACCTTCACCTGTGTTCTCACCTTCACCTGTGTTCTCACCTTCACCTGTGTTCTCACCTTCA
Source organism: Cherax quadricarinatus (assembly GCF_038502225.1). Classification (NCBI taxonomy): domain Eukaryota; kingdom Metazoa; phylum Arthropoda; class Malacostraca; order Decapoda; family Parastacidae; genus Cherax; species Cherax quadricarinatus. The sequence continues at coordinate 8,933,159 of NC_091369.1, forward strand.
CCTGTGTTCTCACCTTCACCTGTGTTCTCACCTTCACCTGTGTTCCCACCTTCACCTGTGTTCCCACCTTCACCTGTGTTCCCACCTTCACCTGTGTTCCGACCTTCACCTGTGTTCCCACCTTCACCTGTGTTCCGACCTTCACCTGTGTTCTCACCTTCACCTGTGTTCTCACCTTCACCTGTGTTCTCACCTTCACCTGTGTTCTCACCTTCACCTGTGTTCTCACCTTCACCTGTGTTCTCACCTTCCTTCACCTGTGTTCTCACCTTCACCTGTGTTCCCACCTTCACCTGTGTTCTCACCTTCACCTGTGTCCTCACCTTCACCTGTGTTCTCACCTTCACCTGTGTTCTCACCTTCACCTGTGTCCTCACCTTCACCTGTGTTCTCACCTTCACCTGTGTTCCCACCTTCACCTGTGTTCTCACCTTCACCTGTGTCCTCACCTTCACCTGTGTTCTCACCTTCACCTGTGTTCTCACCTTCACCTGTGTTCCCACCTTCACCTGTGTTCTCACCTTCACCTGTGTTCTCACCTTCACCTGTGTTCTCACCTTCACCTGTGTTCTCACCTTCACCTGTGTTCCCACCTTCACCTGTGTTCTCACCTTCACCTGTGTTCTCACCTTCACCTGTGTTCTCACCTTCACCTGTGTTCTCACCTTCACCTGTGTTCTCACCTTCACCTGTGTTCTCACCTTCACCTGTGTTCTCACCTTCACCTGTGTTCTCACCTTCACCTGTGTTCTCACCTTCACCTGTGTTCCGACCTTCACCTGTGTTCTCACCTTCACCTGTGTTCTCACCTTCACCTGTGTTCTCACCTTCACCTGTGTTCTCACCTTCACCTGTGTTCTCACCTTCACCTGTGTTCTCACCTTCACCTGTGTTCTCACCTTCACCTGTGTTCTCACCTTCACCTGTGTTCTCACCTTCACCTGTGTTCTCACCTTCACCTGTGTTCTCACCTTCACCTGTGTTCCGACCTTCACCTGTGTTCTCACCTTCACCTGTGTTCTCACCTTCACCTGTGTTCTCACCTTCACCTGTGTTCTCACCTTCACCTGTGTTCTCACCTTCACCTGTGTTCTCACCTTCACCTGTGTTCTCACCTTCACCTGTGTTCTCACCTTCACCTGCGGTGCTCAGCACATTCACTTTTACCCTTCATTCACAAACGTAAACCTACTAAGTGTAAATGCCAGTCACTCATACATACTGCACTGCAATGTTCGTCTTGACAGCACTGCAATGTTCGTGTTGACAGCACTGCAATGTTCGTGTTGACAGCACTGCAATGTTCGTGTTGACAGCACTGCAATGTTCGTGTTGACAGCACTGCAATGTTCGTGTTTAAAGCATTACAATGTTCGTGTTTAAAGCACTGCAATGTTCGTGTTTAAAGCATTACAATGTTCGTGTTTAAAGCACTGCAATGTTCGTGTTTAAAGCACTGCAATGTTCGTGTTTAAAGCATTGCAATGTTCGTGTTGACAGCAGTCTTCATGCTCAACTTAGTCAATAACTAAATAACTGCCTCAGAACACATAAACAACTCTCTCTCTGACATTCCTCGTGTCCGACTGAATACCTACACAAACCCTATGAAAATAAAAAACCCTAGTGGGTTTAGCGCTTCTTTTATATAATAATAATAATAATAATAATAATAATAATAATAATAATAATAACTTGGAAATTAAAGAACCCCAGTAGAAATAAGTTCAAGAACCCCAGTAGAAATAAGTTCAAGAACCCCAGTAGAAATAAGTTCAAGAACCCCAGTAGAAATAAGTTCAAGAACCCCAGTAGAAATAAGTTCAAGAACCCCAGTAGAAATAAGTTCAAGAACCCCAGTAGAAATAAGTTCAAGAACCCCAGTAGAAATAAGTTCAAGAACCCCAGTAGAAATAAGTTCAAGAACCCCAGTAGAAATAAGTTCAAGAACCCCAGTAGAAATAAGTTCAAGAACCCCAGTAGAAATAAGTTCAAGAACCCCAGTAGAAATAAGTTCAAGAACCCCAGCAGAAATAAGTTCAAGAACCCCAGTAGAAATAAGTTCAAGAACCCCAGTAGAAATAAGTTCAAGAACCCCAGTAGAAATAAGTTCAAGAACCCCAGTAGAAATAAGTTCAAGAACCCCAGTAGAAATAAGTTCAAGAACCCCAGTAGAAATAAGTTCAAGAACCCCAGTAGAAATAAGTTCAAGAACCCCAGTAGAAATAAGTTCAAGAACCCCATTAGAAATAAGTTCAAGAACCCCAGTAGAAATAAGTTCAAGAACCCCAGCAGAAATAAGTTCAAGAACTCCAGTAGAAATAAGTTCAAGAACCCCAGTAGAAAAAAGTTCAAGAACCCCAGTAGAAATAAGTTCAAGAACCCCAGTAGAAATAAGTTCAAGAACCCCAGTAGAAATAAGTTCAAGAACTCCAGTAGAAATAAGTTCAAGAACCCCAGTAGAAATAAGTTCAAGAACCCCAGTAGAAATAAGTTCAAGAACCGCAGTAGAAATAAGTTCAAGAACCCCAGTAGAAATAAGTTCAAGAACCCCAGTAGAAATAAGTTCAAGAACCCCAGTAGAAATAAGTTCAAGAACCCCAGTAGAAATAAGTTCAAGAACCCCAGTAGAAATAAGTTCAAGAACCCCAGTAGAAATAAGTTCAAGAACCCCAGTAGAAATAAGTTCAAGAACCCCAGTAGAAATAAGTTCAAGAACCCCAGTAGAAATAAGTTCAAGAACCCCAGTAGAAATAAGTTCAAGAACCCCAGTAGAAATAAGTTCAAGAACCCCAGTAGAAATAAGTTCAAGAACCCCAGTAGAAATAAGTTCAAGAACCCCAGCAGAAATAAGTTCAAGAACCCCAGTAGAAATAAGTTCAAGAACCCCAGTAGAAATAAGTTCAAGAACCCCAGTAGAAATAAGTTCAAGAACCCCAGTAGAAATAAGTTCAAGAACCCCAGTAGAAATAAGTTCAAGAACCCCAGTAGAAATAAGTTCAAGAACCCCAGTAGAAATAAGTTCAAGAACCCCAGTAGAAATAAGTTCAAGAACCCCATTAGAAATAAGTTCAAGAACCCCAGTAGAAATAAGTTCAAGAACCCCAGCAGAAATAAGTTCAAGAACTCCAGTAGAAATAAGTTCAAGAACCCCAGTAGAAATAAGTTCAAGAACCCCAGTAGAAATAAGTTCAAGAACCCCAGTAGAAATAAGTTCAAGAACCCCAGTAGAAATAAGTTCAAGAACTCCAGTAGAAATAAGTTCAAGAACCCCAGTAGAAATAAGTTCAAGAACCCCAGTAGAAATAAGTTCAAGAACCCCAGTAGAAATAAGTTCAAGAACCCCAGTAGAAATAAGTTCAAGAACCCCAGTAGAAATAAGTTCAAGAACCCCAGTAGAAATAAGTTCAAGAACCCCAGTAGAAATAAGTTCAAGAACCCCAGTAGAAATAAGTTCAAGAACCCCAGTAGAAATAAGTTCAAGAACTCCAGTAGAAATAAGTTCAAGAAGGCCAGTAGAAATAAGTTCAAGAACCCCTGTAGAAATAAGTTCAAGAACCCCAGTAGAAATAAGTTCAAGAAGGCCAGTAGAAATAAGTTCAAGAACTCCAGTAGAAATAAGTTCAAGAACACCAGTAGAAATAAGTTCAAGAAGGCCAGTAGAAATAAGTTCAAGAAGGCCAGTAGAAATAAGTTCAAGAAGGCCAGTAGAAATAAGTTCAAGAAGGCCAGTTGAAATAAGTTCAAGAACTCCAGTAGAAATAAGTTCAAGAACCCCAGTAGAAATAAGTTCAAGAACCCCAGTAGAAATAAGTTCAAGAACCCCAGTAGAAATAAGTTCAAGAACTCCAGTAGAAATAAGTTCAAGAACCCCAGTAGAAATAAGTTCAAGAACTCCAGTAGAAATAAGTTCAAGAACCCCAGTAGAAATAAGTTCAAGAACCCCAGTAGAAATAAATTCAAGAACCCCAGTAGAAATAAGTTCAAGAACCCCAGTAGAAATAAGTTCAAGAACCCCAGTAGAAATAAGTTCAAGAACTCCAGTAGAAATAAGTTCAAGAACCCCAGTAGAAATAAGTTCAAGAACCCCAGTAGAAATAAGTTCAAGAACCCCAGTAGAAATAAGTTCAAGAACCCCAGTAGAAATAAGTTCAAGAACCCCAGTAGAAATAAGTTCAAGAACCCCAGTAGAAATAAGTTCAAGAACCCCAGTAGAAATAAGTTCAAGAACTCCAGTAGAAATAAGTTCAAGAACCCCAGTAAAAATAAGTTCAAGAACCCCAGTAGAAATAAGTTCAAGAACCCCTGTACAAATAAGTTCAAGAACCCCAATAGAAATAAGTTCAAGAACTCCAGTAGAAATAAGTTCAAGAACTCCAGTAGAAATAAGTTCAAGAACACCAGTAGAAATAAGTTCAAGAACCCCAGTAGAAATAAGTTCAAGAACTCCAGTAGAAATAAGTTCAAGAACACCAGTAGAAATAAGTTCAAGAACCCCAGTAGAAATAAATTCAAGAACCCCAGTAGAAATAAGTTCAAGAACCCCAGTAGAAATAAGTTCAAGAACCCCAGTAGAAATAAGTTCAAGAACTCCAGTAGAAATAAGTTCAAGAACCCCAGTAGAAATAAGTTCAAGAACCCCAGTAGAAATAAGTTCAAGAACCCCAGTAGAAATAAGTTCAAGAACCCCAGTAGAAATAAGTTCAAGAACCCCAGTAGAAATAAGTTCAAGAACCCCAGTAGAAATAAGTTCAAGAACTCCAGTAGAAATAAGTTCAAGAACCCCAGTAGAAATAAGTTCAAGAACCCCAGTAGAAATAAGTTCAAGAACCCCTGTACAAATAAGTTCAAGAACCCCAGTAGAAATAAGTTCAAGAACTCCAGTAGAAATAAGTTCAAGAACTCCAGTAGAAATAAGTTCAAGAACACCAGTAGAAATAAGTTCAAGAACCCCAGTAGAAATAAGTTCAAGAACTCCAGTAGAAATAAGTTCAAGAAGGCCAGTAGAAATAAGTTCAAGAACCCCAGTAGAAATAAGTTCAAGAACCCCAGTAGAAATAAGTTCAAGAACCCCAGTAGAAATAAGTTCAAGAACCCCAGTAGAAATAAGTTCAAAAACTCCAGTAGAAATATGTTCAAGAAGGCCAGTAGAAATAAGTTCAAGAACCCCAGTAGAAATAAGTTCAAGAACCCCAGTAGAAATAAGTTCAAGAACCCCAGTAGAAATAAGTTCAAGAACCCCTGTAGAAATAAGTTCAAGAACCCCAGTAGAAATAAGTTCAAGAACCCCAGTAGAAATAAGTTCAAGAACCCCAGTAGAAATAAGTTCAAGAACTCCAGTAGAAATAAGTTCAAGAACCCCAGTAGAAATAAGTTCAAGAACTCCAGTAGAAATAAGTTCAAGAACCCCAGTAGAAATAAGTTCAAGAACTCCAGTAGAAATAAGTTCAAGAACCCCAGTAGAAATAAGTTCAAGAACCCCAGTAGAAATAAGTTTAAGATCCCCAGTAGAAATAAGTTCAAGAACCCCAGTAGAAATAAGTTCAAGAACTCCAGTAGAAATAAGTTCAAGAACCCCAGTAGAAATAAGTTCAAGAACCCCAGTAGAAATAAATTCAAGAACCCCAGTAGAAATAAGTTCAAGAACCCCTGTAGAAATAAGTTCAAGAACCCCAGTAGAAATAAGTTCAAGAACCCCAGTAGAAATAAATTCAAGAACCCCAGTAGAAATAAGTTCAAGAACCCCAGTAGAAATAAGTTCAAGAACCCCAGTAGAAATAAGTTCAAGAACTCCAGTAGAAATAAGTTCAAGAACCCCAGTAGAAATAAGTTCAAGAACCCCAGTAGAAATAAATTCAAGAACCCCAGTAGAAATAAGTTCAAGAACCCCTGTAGAAATAAGTTCAAGAACCCCAGTAGAAATAAGTTCAAGAACCCCAGTAGAAATAAGTTCAAGAACCCCAGTAGAAATAAGTTCAAGAACCCCAGTAGAAATAAGTTCAAGAACCCCAGTAGAAATAAGTTCAAGAACCCCAGTAGAAATAAGTTCAAGAACCCCAGTAGAAATAAGTTCAAGAACCCCAGTAGAAATAAGTTCAAGAACCCCAGTAGAAATAAGTTCAAGAACCCCAGTAGAAATAAGTTCAAGAACCCCAGTAGAAATAAGTTCAAGAACCCCAGTAGAAATAAGTTCAAGAACCCCAGTAGAAATAAGTTCAAGAACCCCAGTAGAAATAAGTTCAAGAACCCCAGTAGAAATAAGTTCAAGAACCCCATTAGAAATAAGTTCAAGAACCCCAGTAGAAATAAGTTCAAGAACCCCAGTAGAAATAAGTTCAAGAACCCCAGTAGAAATAAGTTCAAGAACTCCAGTAGAAATAAGTTCAAGAACCCCAGTAGAAATAAGTTCAAGAACCCCAGTAGAAATAAATTCAAGAACCCCAGTAGAAATAAGTTCAAGAACTCCAGTAGAAATAAGTTCAAGAACCCCAGTAGAAATAAGTTCAAGAACTCCAGTAGAAATAAGTTCAAGAACCCCAGTAGAAATAAGTTCAAGAACTCCAGTAGAAATAAGTTCAAGAACCCCAGTAGAAATAAGTTCAAGAACCCCAGTAGAAATAAGTTTAAGAACCCCAGTAGAAATAAGTTCAAGAACCCCAGTAGAAATAAGTTCAAGAACTCCAGTAGAAATAAGTTCAAGAACCCCAGTAGAAATAAGTTCAAGAACCCCAGTAGAAATAAGTTCAAGAACCCCAGTAGAAATAAGTTCAAGAACCCCAGTAGAAATAAGTTCAAGAACCCCAGTAGAAATAAGTTCAAGAACCCCAGTAGAAATAAGTTCAAGAACCCCAGTAGAAATAAGTTCAAGAACTCCAGTAGAAATAAGTTCAAGAACCCCAGTAGAAATAAGTTCAAGAACCCCAGTAGAAATAAGTTTAAGAACCCCAGTAGAAATAAGTTCAAGAACCCCAGTAGAAATAAGTTCAAGAACTCCAGTAGAAATAAGTTCAAGAACCCCAGTAGAAATAAGTTCAAGAACCCCAGTAGAAATAAGTTCAAGAACCCCAGTAGAAATAAGTTCAAGAACCCCAGTAGAAATAAGTTCAAGAACCCCAGTAGAAATAAGTTCAAGAACCCCAGTAGAAATAAGTTCAAGAACCCCAGTAGAAATAAGTTCAAGAACCCCAGTAGAAATAAGTTCAAGAACCCCAGTAGAAATAAGTTCAAGAACCCCAGTAGAAATAAGTTCAAGAACCCCAGTAGAAATAAGTTCAAGAACCCCAGTAGAAATAAGTTCAAGAACTCCAGTAGAAATAAGTTCAAGAACCCCAGTAGAAATAAGTTCAAGAACCCCATTAGAAATAAGTTCAAGAACCCCAGTAGAAATAAGTTCAAGAACCCCAGTAGAAATAAGTTCAAGAACCCCAGTAGAAATAAGTTCAAGAACCCCAGTAGAAATAAGTTCAAGAACCCCAGTAGAAATAAGTTCAAGAACCCCAGTAGAAATAAGTTCAAGAACCCCAGTAGAAATAAGTTCAAGAACCCCAGTAGAAATAAGTTCAAGAACCCCCAGTAGAAATAAGTTCAAGAACCCCAGTAGAAATAAGTTCAAGAACCCCAGTAGAAATAAGTTCAAGAACCCCATTAGAAATAAGTTCAAGAACCCCAGTAGAAATAAGTTCAAGAACCCCAGTAGAAATAAGTTCAAGAACCCCAATAGAAATAAGTTCAAGAACTCCAGTAGAAATAAGTTCAAGAACCCCAGTAGAAATAAGTTCAAGAACCCCAGTAGAAATAAATTCAAGAACCCCAGTAGAAATAAATTCAAGAACCCCAGTAGAAATAAGTTCAAGAACCCCTGTAGAAATAAGTTCAAGAACCCCAGTAGAAATAAGTTCAAGAACCCCAGTAGAAATAAGTTCAAGAACCCCAGTAGAAATAAGTTCAAGAACCCCAGTAGAAATAAGTTCAAGAACCCCAGTAGAAATAAGTTCAAGAACCCCAGTAGAAATAAGTTCAAGAACCCAGTAGAAATAAGTTCAAGAAGTAGAAATAAGTTCAAGAACCCCAGTAGAAATAAGTTCAAGTTCCCCAGTAGAAATAAGTTCAAGAACCCCAGTAGAAATAAGTTCAAGAACCCCAGTAGAAATAAGTTCAAGAACCCCAGTAGAAATAAGTTCAAGAACCCCAGTAGAAATAAGTTCAAGAACCCCAGTAGAAATAAATTCAAGAACCCCAGTAGAAATAAGTTCAAGAACCCCTGTAGAAATAAGTTCAAGAACCCCAGTAGAAATAAGTTCAAGAACTCCAGTAGAAATAAGTTCAAGAACCCCAGTAGAAATAAGTTCAAGAACCCCAGTAGAAATAAGTTCAAGAACCCCAGTAGAAATAAGTTCAAGAACCCCAGTAGAAATAAGTTCAAGAACCCCAGTAGAAATAAGTTCAAGAACCCCAGTAGAAATAAGTTCAAGAACCCCAGTAGAAATAAGTTCAAGAACCCCAGTAGAAATAAGTTCAAGAACCCCAGTAGAAATAAGTTCAAGAACCCCAGTAGAAATAAGTTCAAGAACCCCAGTAGAAATAAGTTCAAGAACCCCAGTAGAAATAAGTTCAAGAACCCCAGTAGAAATAAGTTCAAGAACCCCAGTAGAAATAAGTTCAAGAACCCCAGTAGAAATAAGTTCAAGAACCCCAGCAGAAATAAGTTCAAGATCCCCAGCAGAAATATGTTCAAGAACCCCAGCAGAAATAAGTTCAAGAACCCCAGCAGAAATAAGTTCAAGAACCCCAGTAGAAATAAGTTCAAGAACCCAAGCAGAAATAAGTTCAAGAACCCCAGTAGAAATAAGTTCAAGAACCCCAGCAGAAATAAGTTCAAGAACCCCAGTAGAAATAAGTTCAAGAACCCCAGCAGAAATAAGTTCAAGAACCCCAGTAGAAATAAGTTCAAGAACCCCAGCAGAAATAAGTTCAAGAACCCCAGTAGAAATAAGTTCAAGAACCCCAGTGGAAACTAGCCACTTTGACTTTTTTTGAGTTGTCTCATATAATTTACATACATGCTGGTATGTATGATAATATATGTAAGTATTTATGTGTAGCTGTATGTAAACACTGTTTTGTGTGGTCGTCTCTCAGTACCCACTCTGTGTGGTCGTCTCTCAGTACCCACTCTGTGTGGTCGTCTCTCAGTACCCACTCTACTGCTCCACTCTGTGTGGTCGTCTCTCAGTACCCACTCTACTGCTCCACTCTGTGTGGTCGTCTCTCAGTACCCACTCTGTGTGGTCGTCTCTCAGTACCCACTCTGCTGCTCCACTCTGTGTGGTCGTCTCTCAGTACCCACTCTGTGTGGTCGTCTCTCAGTACCCACTCTGTGTGGTCGTCTCTCAGTACCCACTCTGTGTGGTCGTCTCTCAGTACCCACTCTGTGTGGTCGTCTCTCAGTACCCACTCTGTGTGGTCGTCTCTCAGTACCCACTCTGTGGTCGTCTCTCAGTACCCACTCTGTGTGGTCGTCACTCAGTACCCACTCTGTGTGGTCGTCTCTCAGTACCAACTCTGCTGCTCCACTCTGTGTGGTCGTCTCTCAGTACCAACTCTGCTGCTCCACTCTGTGTGGTCGTCTCTCAGTACCAACTCTGCTGCTCCACTCTGTGTGGTCGTCTCTCAGTACCAACTCTGCTGCTCCACTCTGTGTGGTCGTCTCTCAGTACCCACTCTGCTGCTCCACTCTGTGTGGTCGTCTCTCAGTACCAACTCTGCTGCTCCACTCTGTGTGGTCGTCTCTCAGTACCCACTCTGCTGCTCCACTCTGTGTGGTCGTCTCTCAGTACCCACTCTGCTGCTCCACTCTGTGTGGTCGTCTCTCAGTACCCACTCTGCTGCTCCACTCTGTGTGGTCGTCTCTCAGTACCCACTCTGTGTGGTCGTCTCTCAGTACCCACTCTGCTGCTCCACTCTGTGTGGTCGTCTCTCAGTACCCACTCTGCTGCTCCACTCTGTGTGGTCGTCTCTCAGTACCCACTCTGCTGCTCCACTCTGTGTGGTCGTCTCTCAGTACCAACTCTGCTGCTCCACTCTGTGTGGTCGTCTCTCAGTACCAACTCTGCTGCTCCACTCTGTGTGGTCGTCTCTCAGTACCAACTCTGCTGCTCCACTCTGTGTGGTCGTCTCTCAGTACCAACTCTGCTGTTCCACTCTGTGTGGTCGTCTCTCAGTACCCACTCTACTGCTCCACTCTGTGTGGTCGTCTCTCAGTACCCACTCTACTGCTCCACTCTGTGTGGTCGTCTCTCAGTACCCACTCTACTGCTCCACTCTGTGTGGTCGTCTCTCAGTACCAACTCTGCTGCTCCACTCTGTGTGGTCGTCTCTCAGTACCAACTCTGCTGCTCCACTCTGTGTGGTCGTCTCTCAGTACCAACTCTGCTGCTCCACTCTGTGTGGTCGTCTCTCAGTACCAACTCTGCTGCTCCACTCTGTGTGGTCGTCTCTCAGTACCAACTCTGCTGCTCCACTCTGTGTGGTCGTCTCTCAGTACCCACTCTGCTGCTCCACTCTGTGTGGTCGTCTCTCAGTACCAACTCTGCTGCTCCACTCTGTGTGGTCGTCTCTCAGTACCAACTCTGCTGCTCCACTCTGTGTGGTCGTCTCTCAGTACCCACTCTGCTGCTCCACTCTGTGTGGTCGTCTCTCAGTACCAACTCTGCTGGTCGTCTCTGTGTGGTCGTCTCTCAACTCTGCTGCTCCACTCTGTGTGGTCGTCTCTCAGTACCCACTCTACTGCTCCACTCTGTGTGGTCGTCTCTCAGTACCAACTCTGCTGCTCCACTCTGTGTGGTCGTCTCTCAGTACCCACTCTACTGCTCCACTCTGTGTGGTCGTCTCTCAGTACCAACTCTGCTGCTCCACTCTGTGTGGTCGTCTCTCAGTACCCACTCTGTGTGGTCGTCTCTCAGTACCAACTCTGCTGCTCCACTCTGTGTGGTCGTCTCTCAGTACCCACTCTACTGCTCCACTCTGTGTGGTCGTCTCTCAGTACCCACTCTGTGTGGTCGTCTCTCAGTACCCACTCTGCTGCTCCACTCTGTGTGGTCGTCTCTCAGTACCAACTCTGCTGCTCCACTCTGTGTGGTCGTCTCTCAGTACCAACTCTGCTGCTCCACTCTGTGTGGTCGTCTCTCAGTACCAACTCTGCTGCTCCACTCTGTGTGGTCGTCTCTCAGTACCAACTCTGCTGCTCCACTCTGTGTGGTCGTCTCTCAGTACCAACTCTGCTTCCACTCTGTGTGGTCGTCTCTCAGTACCAACTCTGCTGCTCCACTCTGTGTGGTCGTCTCTCAGTACCAACTCTGCTGTTCCACTCTGTGTGGTCGTCTCTCAGTACCAACTCTGCTGCTCCACTCTGTGTGGTCGTCTCTCAGTACCAACTCTACTGCTCCACTCTGTGTGGTCGTCTCTCAGTACCAACTCTACTGCTCCACTCTGTGTGGTCGTCTCTCAGTACCAACTCTACTGCTCCACTCTGTGTGGTCGTCTCTCAGTACCCACTCTACCAACTCTGCTGCTCCACTCTGCTCCACTCTGTGTGGTCGTCTCTCAGTACCCACTCTACTGCTCCACTCTGTGTGGTCGTCTCTCAGTACCCACTCTGTGTCTACTCTCAGCTCCACTCTGTGTGGTCGTCTCTCAGTACCCACTCTACTGCTCCACTCTGTGTGGTCGTCTCTCAGTACCCACTCTGTGTGGTCGTCTCTCAGTACCCACTCTGCTGTTCCACTCTGTGTGGTCGTCTCTCAGTACCCACTCTACTGCTCCACTCTGTGTGGTCGTCTCTCAGTACCCACTCTACTGCTCCACTCTGTGTGGTCGTCTCTCAGTACCAACTCTGCTGTTCCACTCTGTGTGGTCGTCTCTCAGTACCCACTCTGTGTGGTCGTCTCTCAGTACCAACTCTACTGCTCCACTCTGTGTGGTCGTCTCTCAGTACCCACTCTACTGCTCCACTCTGTGTGGTCGTCTCTCAGTACCCACTCTGCTGCTCCACTCTGTGTGGTCGTCTCTCAGTACCAACTCTGCTGTTCCACTCTGTGTGGTCGTCTCTCAGTACCCACTCTGTGTGGTCGTCTCTCAGTACCCACTCTGTGTGGTCGTCTCTCAGTACCAACTCTACTGCTCCACTCTGTGTGGTCGTCTCTCAGTACCCACTCTGCTGCTCCACTCTGTGTGGTCGTCTCTCAGTACCAACTCTGCTGTTCCACTCTGTGTGGTCGTCTCTCAGTACCAACTCTGCTGCTCCACTCTGTGTGGTCGTCTCTCAGTACCAACTCTGCTGCTCCACTCTGTGTGGTCGTCTCTCAGTACCAACTCTGCTGCTCCACTCTGTGTGGTCGTCTCTCAGTACCAACTCTGCTGCTCCACTCTGTGTGGTCGTCTCTCAGTACCAACTCTGCTGCTCCACTCTGTGTGGTCGTCTCTCAGTACCAACTCTGCTGCTCCACCGTATATTTAGAAAACTTAATAATATTAAACTCATGTTTATATATATATATATATATATATATATATATATATATATATATATATATATATATATATATATATATATATATATATATATTTCATATATATATATATATATATATATATATATATATATATATACTTAATTCGCAAACTGGGAGAATTTACAAACATTATCTCTCAGTCAGTAATAATATGTGACATTTTCATTATTTTTTTTTACTACTTCCAGTCCCTCTCAACCACCTCATTTTGTTCCTTCTAAACTCCAATTATTTTCCACATAATCCTTTTTTCTTTTGGTTCTCGCCTCCTTCTCCTCCCTATCCCCCTCCTACGCTTAGTCCTCTTCCCCAGCCTCTGTTCCCCTCCCTCCAGCTTCTGGAGGAGGATGCCCTCTTAATGCGGGGGGGTCGGGGTGCCCTCCTTGGGCAGGGTGTGAGGGGGCAGGGGGCAGGGGCCCGGGGGCAGGGGGCAGGGGGCAGGGGCCCGGGGGCAGGGGGCAGGGGTAAGGGGTCACCCAGTAACCAGCTACATGCAGCAGGTTTCGTGTACTTCGCGCTATATAAGGCGGGTGATTTCGAGGTTCAAGCGCACTTGTTGACTACCCAGAACCTCGTCTTGTTGTTGTTGTATATAATGCAGTCGTTGTTGTTGTTGTTGTATATAATGCAGTCGTTGTTGTTGTTGTTGTATATAATGCAGTCTTTGTTGTTGTTGTTGTTGTATATAATGCAGTCTTTGTTGTTGTTGTTGTATATAATGCAGTCGTTGTTGTTGTATATAATGCAGTCTTTGTTGTTGTTGTTGTATATAATGCAGTCGTTGTTGTTGTTGTTGTATATAATGCAGTCTTTGTTGTTGTTGTTGTATATAATGCAGTCTTTGTTGTTGTTGTTGTATATAATGCAGTCTTTGTTGTTGTTGTTGTTGTATATAATGCAGTCGTTGTTGTTGTTGTTGTATATAATGCAGTCGTTGTTGTTGTTGTTGTATATAATGCAGTCTTTGTTGTTGTTGTTGTATATAATGCAGTCTTTGTTGTTGTTGTTGTATATAATGCAGTCTTTGTTGTTGTTGTTGTTGTATATAATGCAGTCGTTGTTGTTGTTGTTGTATATAATGCAGTCGTTGTTGTTGTTGTTGTATATAATGCAGTCTTTGTTGTTGTTGTTGTATATAATGCAGTGTTGTTGTTGTTGTTGTATATAATGCAGTCTTTGTTGTTGTTGTTGTTGTATATAATGCAGTCGTTGTTGTTGTTGTTGTATATAATGCAGTCGTTGTTGTTGTTGTTGTATATAATGCAGTGTTTGTTGTTGTTGTTGTATATAATGCAGTCTTTGTTGTTGTTGTTGTTGTATATAATGCAGTCTTTGTTGTTGTTGTTGTTGTATATAATGCAGTCGTTGTTGTTGTTGTTGTATATAATGCAGTCTTTGTTGTTGTTGTTGTATATAATGCAGTCTTTGTTGTTGTTGTTGTATATAATGCAGTCTTTGTTGTTGTTGTTGTATATAATGCAGTCGTTGTTGTTGTTGTTGTATATAATGCAGTCGTTGTTGTTGTTGTTGTATATAATGCAGTCTTTGTTGTTGTTGTATATAATGCAGTCTTTGTTGTTGTTGTTGTATATAATGCAGTCTTTGTTGTTGTTGTTGTTGTATATAATGCAGTCGTTGTTGTTGTTGTTGTATATAATGCAGTCTTTGTTGTTGTTGTTGTATATAATGCAGTCTTTGTTGTTGTTGTTGTATATAATGCAGTCGTTGTTGTTGTTGTTGTATATAATGCAGTCGTTGTTGTTGTTGTTGTATATAATGCAGTCTTTGTTGTTGTTGTTGTATATAATGCAGTCGTTGTTGTTGTATATAATGCAGTCTTTGTTGTTGTATATAATGCAGTCTTTGTTGTTGTATATAATGCAGTCTTTGTTGTTGTTGTTGTTGTATATAATGCAATCTTTGTTGTTGTTGTTGTATATAATGCAGTCGTTGTTGTTGTTGTTGTATATAATGCAATCTTTGTTGTTGTTGTTGTATATAATGCAATCTTTGTTGTTGTTGTTGTATATAATGCAGTCGTTGTTGTTGTTGTTGTATATAATGCAATCTTTGTTGTTGTTGTTGTATATAATGCAATCTTTGTTGTTGTTGTTGTATATAATGCAGTCGTTGTTGTTGTATATAATGCAGTCTTTGTTGTTGTTGTTGTATATAATGCAGTCTTTGTTGTTGTTGTTGTATATAATGCAGTCTTTGTTGTTGTTGTTGTTTGGATGATTATTGTTGCTCTTTTTGCTGTTTTTGTTTCGATTAGTATTTTGATTGTTGTGGTGTGATGGTTGTTGTTGTGGTGGTGATGTGATGGTCGTTGTTGTTGTTGTGGTGGTGGTTGTGTGTTGGTTGTTGTGGTGTTGGTGTTGTTGTGATGTTTGTTGTGGTGGTGGTTGTGTGCTGGTTGTTGTTGTGGTGTGATGGTTGTTGTTGCGGTGGTGTGATGGTTGTTGTTGTTGTGGTGTGATGGTCGTTGTTGTTGTTGTGGTGGTTGTGTGTTGGTTGTTGTTGTGGTGGTGTGATGGTTGTTGTTGTTGTTGTTGTTGTGGTGTGATGGTTGTTGTGGTGGTTGTGTGTTGGTTGTTGTTGTGGTGGTGTGATGGTTGTTGTTGTTGTTGTTGTGGTGGTTGTGTGTTGGTTGTTGTTGTGGTGGTGGTGTGGTTGTTGTTGTTGTGGTGGTGGTGGTGTGATGGTTGTTGTGGTGGTGGTAGTGTGATAGTTATTGTTGTGGTGGTGGTGTGATTGTTGTTGTGATGGTGGTGGTGATGTGTTGGTTGTTGTGGTGGTTGTGGTGTGATGGTTGTTGTTGTGGTGGTGGTGGTGGTGTGATGGTTGTTGTTGTTGTGGTGGTGGTGGTGATGTGATGGTTGTTGTTGTGGTGGTGGTTGTGGTGGTGGTGGTGGTGGTGGTGGTGGTGGTGTGATGGTTGTTGTTGTGGTGGTGGTGGTGGTGTGACCGTTGTTGTTGTTGTGGTGGTGGTGGTGTGACCGTTGTTGTTGTTGTGGTGGTGGTGGTGTGACCGTTGTTGTTGTTGTTGTGGTGGTGGTGGTGACCGTTCGGTTGTTGTTGTGGTGGTGGTGGTGGTGTGACCGTTGTTGTTGTTGTGGTGGTGGTGGTGTGACCGTTGTTGTTGTTGTGGTGGTGGTGGTGTGACCGTTGTTGTTGTTGTGGTGGTGGTGGTGTGACCGTTGTTGTTGTTGTTGTTGTGGTGGTGGTGGTGTGACCGTTGTTGTTGTTGTGGTGGTGGTGGTGTGACCGTTGTTGTTGTTGTGGTGGTGGTGGTGTGACCGTTGTTGTTGTTGTGGTGGTGGTGGTGTGACCGTTGTTGTTGTTGTGGTGGTGGTGGTGTGACCGTTTTTGTTGTTGTGGTGGTGGTGGTATGATCGTTGTTGTTGTTGTTGTGATGGTGGTGGTGTGACCGTTGTTGTTGTTGTGGTGGTGGTGGTGTGACCGTTGTTGTTGTTGTGGTGGTGGTGGTGTGATCGTTGTTGTTGTTGTTGTGGTGGTGGTGGTGTGACCGTTGTTGTTGTTGTGGTGGTGGTGGTGTGACCGTTGTTGTTGTTGGTGTGGTGGTGGTGGTGTGACCGTTGTTGTTGTTGTGGTGGTGGTGGTGTGACCGTTGTTGTTGTTGTGGTGGTGGTGGTGTGACCGTTGTTGTTGTTGGTGTGGTGGTGGTGGTGTGACCGTTGTTGTTGTTGTTGTGGTGGTGGTGTGACCGTTGTTGTTGTTGTGGTGGTGGTGGTGGTGTGACCGTTGTTGTTGTTGTGGTGGTGGTGGTGGTGTGACCGTTGTTGTTGTTGTTGTGGTGGTGGTGGTGTGATCGTTGTTGTTGTTGTGGTGGTGGTGATGTGACCGTTGTTGTTGTTGTGGTGGTGGTGATGTGACCGTTGTTGTTGTTGTTGTGGTGGTGGTGATGTGACCGTTGTTGTTGTTGTTGTGGTGGTGGTGGTGATGTGACCGTTGTTGTTGTTGTGGTGGTGGTGATGTGACCGTTGTTGTTGTTGTGGTGGTGGTGGTGTGACCGTTGTTGTTGTTGTTGTTGTGGTGGTGGTGGTGGTGTGACCGTTGTTGTTGTGGTGGTGGTGGTGGTGTGACCGTTGTTGTTGTTGTTGTGGTGGTGGTGATGTGACCGTTGTTGTTGTTGTTGTTGTGGTGGTGGTGGTGTGACCGTTGTTGTTGTGGTGGTGGTGGTGGTGTGACCGTTGTTGTTGTTGTTGTGGTGGTGGTGATGTGACCGTTGTTGTTGTTGTGGTGGTGGTGATGTGACCGTTGTTGTTGTTGTTGTGGTGGTGGTGTGACCGTTGTTGTTGTTGTTGTGGTGGTGGTGATGTGACCGTTGTTGTTGTTGTTGTTGTTGTGGTGGTGGTGATGTGACCGTTGTTGTTGTTGTTGTTGTTGTGGTGGTGGTGGTGTGACCGTTGTTGTTGTGGTTGTGGTGTGACCGTTGTTGTTGTGTTGTGGTGGTGATGTGACCGTTGTTGTTGTTGTTGTGGTGGTGGTGGTGTGACCGTTGTTGTTGTTGTTGTGGTGGTGTGACCGTTGTTGTTGTTGTTGTGGTGGTGGTGATGTGACCGTTGTTGTTGTTGTGGTGGTGGTGATGTGACCGTTGTTGTTGTTGTGGTGGTGGTGATGTGACCGTTGTTGTTGTTGTTGTGGTGGTGGTGGTGTGACCGTTGTTGTTGTTGTTGTGGTGGTGGTGGTGTGACCGTTGTTGTTGTTGTGGTGGTGGTGATGTGACCGTTGTTGTTGTTGTGGTGGTGGTGATGTGACCGTTGTTGTTGTTGTGGTGGTGGTGATGTGACCGTTGTTGTTGTTGTTGTTGTGGTGGTGGTGATGTGACCGTTGTTGTTGTTGTGGTGGTGGTGATGTGACCGTTGTTGTTGTTGTTGTGGTGGTGTGACCGTTGTCGTTGTTGTTGTGGTGGTGGTGGTGTGACCGTTGTTGTTGTTGTTGTGGTGGTGGTGGTGTGACCGTTGTTGTTGTTGTTGTGGTGGTGGTGATGTGACCGTTGTTGTTGTTGTGGTGGTGGTGATGTGACCGTTGTTGTTGTTGTTGTGGTGGTGGTGTGACCGTTGTTGTTGTTGTTGTGGTGGTGGTGATGTGACCGTTGTTGTTGTTGTGGTGGTGGTGATGTGACCGTTGTTGTTGTTGTTGTTGTTGTGGTGGTGGTGATGTGACCGTTGTTGTTGTTGTTGTTGTTGTGGTGGTGGTGGTGTGACCGTTGTTGTTGTGGTGGTGGTGGTGTGACCGTTGTTGTTGTTGTTGTGGTGGTGATGTGACCGTTGTTGTTGTTGTTGTGGTGGTGGTGGTGTGACCGTTGTTGTTGTTGTTGTGGTGGTGTGACCGTTGTTGTTGTTGTTGTGGTGGTGGTGATGTGACCGTTGTTGTTGTTGTGGTGGTGGTGATGTGACCGTTGTTGTTGTTGTGGTGGTGGTGATGTGACCGTTGTTGTTGTTGTTGTGGTGGTGGTGGTGTGACCGTTGTGTGACCGTTGTTGTTGTGTGGTGGTGGTGATGTGACCGTTGATTGTTGTTGTTGTTGTGGTGGTGGTGATGTGACCGTTGTTGTTGTTGTTGTGGTGGTGGTGATGTGACCGTTGTTGTTGTTTGTTGATGTGACCGTTGTTGTTGTTTGGTGGTGTGACCGTTGTTGTTGTTGTTGTGGTGGTGGTGGTGTGACCGTTGTTGTTGTTGTTGTGGTGGTGGTGGTGTGACCGTTGTTGTTGTTGTTGTGGTGGTGGTGATGTGACCGTTGTTGTTGTTGTTGTGGTGGTGGTGATGTGACCGTTGTTGTTGTTGTGGTGGTGGTGATGTGACCGTTGTTGTTGTTGTTGTGGTGGTGGTGATGTGACCGTTGTTGTTGTTGTTGTGGTGGTGGTGATGTGACCGTTGTTGTTGTTGTTGTGGTGGTGGTGGTGTGACCGTTGTTGTTGTTGTTGTGGTGGTGGTGGTGTGACCGTTGTTGTTGTTGTGGTGGTGGTGATGTGACCGTTGTTGTTGTTGTGGTGGTGGTGATGTGACCGTTGTTGTTGTTGTGGTGGTGGTGATGTGACCGTTGTTGTTGTTGTTGTTGTGGTGGTGGTGATGTGACCGTTGTTGTTGTTGTGGTGGTGGTGATGTGACCGTTGTTGTTGTTGTTGTTGTTGTGGTGGTGTGACCGTTGTTGTTGTTGTGGTGGTGGTGGTGGTGTGACCGTTGTTGTTGTTGTTGTGGTGGTGGTGGTGTGACCGTTGTTGTTGTTGTGGTGGTGGTGATGTGACCGTTGTTGTTGTTGTTGTGGTGGTGGTGGTGTGACCGTTGTTGTTGTTGTGGTGGTGGTGATGTGACCGTTGTTGTTGTTGTTGTGGTGGTGGTGATGTGACCGTTGTTGTTGTTGTTGTGGTGGTGGTGATGTGACCGTTGTTGTTGTTGTGGTGGTGGTGATGTGACCGTTGTTGTTGTTGTGGTGGTGGTGATGTGACCGTTGTTGTTGTTGTGGTGGTGGTGATGTGACCGTTGTTGTTGTTGTGGTGGTGGTGGTGTGACCGTTGTTGTTGTTGTGGTGGTTGATGTGTTGTTGTTGTTGTTGTGGTGGTGGTGTGACCGTTGTTGTTGTTGTGGTGGTGGTGGTGTGACCGTTGTTGTTGTTGTGGTGTGACCGTTGTTGTTGTTGTTGTGGTGGTGGTGGTGTGACCGTTGTTGTTGTTGTTGTGGTGGTGGTGGTGTGACCGTTGTTGTTGTTGTTGTGGTGGTGGTGGTGTGACCGTTGTTGTTGTTGTGGTGGTGGTGGTGGTGTGACCGTTGTTGTTGTTGTGGTGGTGATGGTGTGACCGTTGTTGTTGTTGTGGTGGTGGTAACAGCAGACGTCTACCAGGAGAGGCAACAGTACATCACCTTGTAGGTGACTGTCTCTTTACTACTGTGTAAATAATTGAGGCAATAACAACAACTACTACTACTACTATTACTACTACCACCACAACTACAACAACTACTACTACTTCTATTACTACTATCACCACAGCTACAACAACAACTACTGCTGCTACTATTACTACTGTCACCACACTACAACAACGGCAACTACTGCTGTTACTACTACCACCACAACTACTACAATAAATACTACTACTATTACTGCTACCACCACACTACAACAACAGCAACTGCTGCTGCTACTGCTATTACTACTACCACCACAAGTAGTACTACCACTACTATTACTACTACCACCACAACTACTACTACTACCAGTCTACCACCACCATGTTATGACGGAGCTATGGTTAACTAACCCTCAAACAAGGAAATAACATGTTGTCAGTGAAGTGCTCTTGTTCCAGGGACTCAGAGCTACCCTCCTCGTTACTACATCAAATCCCACGTCTTCCTAATCACCAGCATCACATGACAGGTACACCTTAAACACCTACCCTCAGATATAATAATAATAATAATAATAATCACGTCTGATGTACCACCTTCGCTCAGGTATAGTAAGATTGTAAGACTGTAAGATTGTAAGACTGTAAGATTGTAAGACTGTAAGATTGTAAGACTGTAAGATTGTAAGATAAGATTGTAAGACTGTGAGACTTGGTCAGAACAGATTAAAAACTTACCAGTCGTTCTTCGAGTGTTTTTGTAGTCCTGATGTTTATTGCCCTTCGATGTTTATTTGTGATTTGAGGAATAAAGGAGAGTATAACGAAGAGGAGAGAGAGAGAGACAGACAGAAATAGAGACAGACAGACAGATAGAGAGAATAAGATTGAAAGACTGAGAGAGGTCAGGGTCAGCCATCATATAAGAACCATACGCCCAATCCTTGACCTGACCAGCACCACCACAACTACCACCACTACCACTATCACCACCACCATATCCATCCTGTGGATGGTAGTTCAAGAACATATGGATACACATAAAGTCTTAGGAACTAGACCACATAAGAGTTAACAGAAGTACATCTGGATTGTATCAACAATTAACGTATCTATTGCAAGAAAATTTAAGATATTTTTTTAAATATCTGGTATTTTGTTTTGATAATAAGATATCATGACATATTACATAGGTTATTATATTATCATTATATTCCTCAAATAAGTGGATAATCAACACATATTGTTTAAGAAAGTAACCATAAGACTGACTACATTGATTACATTTAGTTTGATTATCATCTGTGTGTCTGCCAAACTGCCAGAAGTACTTGTAACCAAGTCTAAGCCTGGCTGCTACAACAGCCGGGTGAAGGCTCGGGTGTTGATGCATCCTTCACGTCTTCCAGAGACAACACCAGCATCTCTCTCTTGTCTATCATCCATCAGACTTTATTGTCTCTCATCCAGCAGACTCTCCTGTCTATCATCCAGCAGACTCTCTTACCTGTCATCCAGTAGACTCTCTTGCCTATCATCCTGGAGACTTCATTGTCTATCATGGAGTAGTGCTTGCAGGGAGCATAGCTTGCAGTGGTGCTACTGGTGTAACTTGATGCTGGTCTCTGGTGCTCTCATAATGACGGGACCATGATGTCATGGTCCAGAATAGCTGTCTGTAGCCTGGAAAGAAAGTTAGCTGGCCATAGATGGCGTGGTGGAGGGGTGGCGACGCCTTGGCCCGGAGCCATCCTTGTAGCCGGCCTGCTCAGGTGTGTGTGTGTGTGTGTGTGTGTGTGTGTGTGTGTGTGTGTGTGTGTGTGTGTGTGTGTGTGTGTGTGTGTGTGTGTGTGTCTGTATGTGTGTCTGTATGTGTGTCTGTGTCTGTGTCTGTGTCTGTGTGTGTATGTGTGTGTGTGTGTGTTGTACTCACCTGTATTTGGTTGCAGGGATTGACATCACTGACTTCTGGCCTCGTGAGCTTTACCACGTCTACTCTTGAAGCTGTGTATTAAGTCTGCCTCCACCACTGCTTCATCCAAGTCATTTCACTTTTCAACCAGGCTGACTATAGAAATACTTCCTTATATAACTATGTCTCACCTGTGTCTCCAGCTTCCACTTGTGTCCTCTTGATCCTGATCCTCTTAATTCAGTCTGTCTTTATCAGCCTCTTGAGATTTTTACCTTGGTAATCATGTCCCCCCCCCTCGTCCTTCTCTCTTCTAAGGTAGTCAGGTTGAGTTCCTTCAACTTCTCCTCAGTACGTTCCTCAAGGTTCTGACACTAGCTTGGTTGCATACCTCTTCAGCTTTTTTACGTGCTTTAAAACTTGCTGGTTCTATACTGGCGCTGCGTACTCCAAGATGGGCCTGACATATGCAGTGTATTCAGTCGTGACTGCCTCCTTGTTGATGATCCTGAAACTTAACCTCAAATTTACCAGTCCTGCGTTTACTGCAGCCATTATTTGCGTAGGTTCCTCAGGTGATATGCTGAGAACTGTGTTCACCCCGAGGTCATTCTCTTTCAGAAAGGTTTGAAACCTTTATCCCTCGAGCCTGTTCATTGCTATCGAACGTCTGAGCCCTTCCATGATTTGTATAACTTTCCATTAGCTGGAGTTAAATTCTAAGAGCCAGTTGTCAGAGCACTCTTATAGCTTGTCCTGATACATGTGTAGTCTCTCCTGGTCTGCTGTTGTTTGTATTCTCTTCATTAGTTTCATGTCATCTACCAACCAGGACAACTCTGACTCGATTTCTTTTGTTATGTCGTTTACATACACAAGAAACAGTACTGGTCCAAGTACTGACCCTTGTGGAGCCCCACTCGTCACACTCGCCCATCCTGGCACCTCCCCCTCCTGGACAATAACTTTGCTTCCTTCCTGCTATGTATTCCTTGATACTCTGCAATGTTGTACCTGTTCCTCTAACTTTTGTACCAGTCTTCTTACAGTACAATAATATACAGTCCCCCCCCCCCCCCCCGCCCCCTCTCTCTCTCTCTCTCTCTCTCTCTCTCTCTCTCTCTCTCTCTCTCTCTCTCTCTCTCTCTCTCTCTCTCTCTCTCTCTCTCTCTCCTGCCCCACTTCTCTTGTCATAGAACTCCAGCAGATTTGTGAGAGAGGATTTACCATCACTAAAATTATGCTGTCTGTTGGTTAGGAACCTGTTCCTTCCCAGGTGTACCACCACTCTTGATAGTCTGCTACACGACCTTACATGCTATGTGTGTGTGTACTCACCTAGTTGTGGTTGCAGGGGTCGATTCATAGCTCCTGGCCCCACCACACACTGTGTGTGTGTGTGCACATGCAGGCACATGTGTATCTTACTGAGGCAAAGATACTGTCTCTCAGCCTCGTTGAAATTCCCATGATGTATATATATGAGAGAGAGAGAGGGAAGGTGGGGTTAAAGTTTAGTTGTTACAGTTAATGTAACAGTTACTACAGTTAATGTAACAGTTACTACAGTTAATGTAACAGTTACTACAGTTAATATAACAGTTACTACAATTAATGTAACAGTTACTACAGTTGTTACAGTTAATGTAACATTTACTACAGTTGTTACAGTTAATGTAACAGTTACTACAGTTAATGTAACAGTTACTACAGTTAATGTAACAGTTACTACAGTTAATGTAACAGTTACTACAGTTAATATAACAGTTACTACAATTAATGTAACAGTTACTACAGTTGTTACAGTTAATGTAACAGTTACTACAGTTGTTACAGTTAATGTAACAGCTACTACAGTTGTTACAGTTAATGTAACAGTTACTACAGTTGCTACAGTTAATATAACAGTTACTACAGTTGCTACAGTTAATATAACAGTTACTACAGTTGCTACAGTTAATATAACAGTTACTACAGTTGTTACAGTTAATGTAACAGCTACTACAGTTGTTACAGTTAATGTAACAGTTACTACAGTTGCTACAATTAATATAACAGTCTAGTTATGTACGGACAAAAGCAAAGACATCTACTTAAAATCGTGCGGGTTGTCAACACCTGTGGAACACCTTTCAACACATGCAACACCTGCACAACCCCTGCAAAACCTTTTAGCACATGTAACTCCTGCCCAACACCTGCAAAACACCTTTTAACACACGTATCACCTGCACAACACATGAAAAACATCTTTTAACTCATATAACACCTGTGTAACGCCTGTACTCACCCCTGAGAAGGTACTCGAGGAAGTTCTTATCGTCCTCATCCATGACCTGGGCGCCAGAGTTCGAGGCTGGCACCTGTAACCCACCTGTGCGAGAGATAGTGGACATGTGGTTGACATGGCAGCACCTCTGGGGACATGTGGGTGACATTGGCATTATCTCTGGGGACATGTGGGAACACCTCTGGAGACATGTGGGTGACATGGGCAGCACCTCTGGGGACATGTGGGATGTGGACAGCAACTCTGGGACATGGGCAGCACCTCTGGGACATGGGAAATCATCTCTGGGATATGGGGAATCATCTCCGGGACATGGGAAGCCTCTTAGGAAATGTGTTGGGATCTGTCTGATCATTCAGCTATATTGGACATGTGTCAGGCTTAGGAAACGCCTGCTGGAAATGGGTACAAATCCAATTGCTTATAAAATGACATTCGCTGGACATGGGAATTTTTGTTTGCACATGGGGTTGACATGTGTGTGACACGCATGTCCTAGAGATCTTACAGATGTACTTGGAAATGTTGTTTGATGTCAGTAAATATTTATCACATAATTGAGACACGTATGGAGCATGTTTTATACAAGTTTGATATGCAGGACATGTTTTTAAGTCGGGGAAACGCTGTTGGAAATGTGGGAACAGCTGTTGGAAATGGAACAGCTGTTGGAAATGGAACAGCTGTTGGAAATAGAACAGCTGTTGGAAATGGAACAGCTGTTGGAAATAGAACAGCTGTTGGAAATGGAACAGCTGTTGGAAATAGAACAGCTGTTGGAAATAGAACAGCTGTTGGAAATGTGGAAACAGCTGTTGGAAATGGAACAGCTGTTGGAAATAGAACAGTTGTTGGAAATGTGGGAACAGCTGTTGGAAATATGGGAACAGCTGTTGGAAATGGAACAACTGTTGGAAATGTATCAAACAGCTGTTGGAAATGTAGGAACAGCTGTTGGAAATATAGGAAACAACTGTTGGAAGTGTGAGAACAGGTGTTGGAAATGTAGGAACAACGGACATTTGTTCTTCATAAATTCAGTCAACAAATTTTAAACATGTCATAACACCAGTTGAACATCTGTCTCTCTTCAACATATTAAACATCTGCATGTGTTGAACATCTGCATGTGTTGAACATCTGCATGTGTTGAACATCTGCATGTGTTAAACATCTGCATGTGTTAAACATCTGCATGTGTTAAACATCTGCATGTGTTGAACATCTGCATGTGTTGAACATCTGCATGTGTTAAACATCTGCATGTGTTAAACATCTGCATGTGTTAAACATCTGCATGTGTTAAACATCTGCATGTGTTAAACATCTGCATGTGTTGAACATCTGCATGTGTTGAACATCTGCATGTGTTGAACATCTGCATGTGTTAAACATCTGCATGTGTTGAACATCTGCATGTGTTGAACATCTGCATGTGTTGAACATCTGCATGTGTTAAACATCTGCATGTGTTAAACATCTGCATGTGTTAAACATCTGCATGTGTTAAACATCTGCATGTGTTAAACATCTGCATGTGTTGAACATCTGCATGTGTTGAACATCTGCATGTGTTGAACATCTGCATGTGTTAAACATCTGCATGTGTTAAACATCTGCATGTGTTGAACATCTGCATGTGTTGAACATCTGCATGTGTTGAACATCTGCATGTGTTAAACATCTGCATGTGTTAAACATCTGCATGTGTTAAACATCTGCATGCATCATTTATTTTAAACACATTTCAGACACATTTATTGG
Organism: Cherax quadricarinatus; assembly: GCF_038502225.1. Classification (NCBI taxonomy): domain Eukaryota; kingdom Metazoa; phylum Arthropoda; class Malacostraca; order Decapoda; family Parastacidae; genus Cherax; species Cherax quadricarinatus. Next base: position 8,958,568 of record NC_091369.1, read on the forward strand.
AGAGATGAGAACAGAAAAGTAAATTATTATTATTATTATTATTGTGGGTAAAGGGCAAAACCCGTCAGGGTCAGACAGTGCCTGACAGGAGGAAGCCCCTGTAACCACATACAGGCGAGTACTGTTACAGTGATATCTAGTTAAGCAGAAACTACATTAAATTGGTCAGGTCCTGATGCACCGGGAGGCCTGGTCAAGGACCGGGCCGCGGGGGGCGTTGACCCCCCAGAACACCCTCCAGGTACACAGGGCCACTGGGGCGCTGACCCCCGGAACACCCTCCAGGTAGACAGCCACGGGGGCGCTGACCCCCGGAACACCCTCCAGGTAGACAGCCACGGGGGTGCTGACCCCCGGAACACCCTCCAGGTAGACAGCCACGGGGGCGCTGACCCCCGGAACACCCTCCAGGTAGACAGCCACGGGGGCGCTGACCCCCGGAACACCCTCCAGGTAGAAAAACAAAAAACACAACACTGGAACAATACATAAGCCGCACTAACTAGGAGAAACTGTTTCAGTCCAACTTAGACCATTTACAAGTCAGACCGAAACGTTGTCATAAGCGGGTTATCTGTGTATATACCCTCCAGGTGGATCAGTTACCTCATTATCTCCCACTTGTTCCAGGTTCTTGGCCCAAAAATGGCGGAGGTGAGACGAAGAAATTTACGTTTTTTAATGCTTATAGCTCACGTGTTGACTTAAATGTTAGGGAGGACTATTGAGTGAGCAAGACTGGCTTCATATATGGCTAATGAGAGGAGTAGACCGGGAATATATCTCTCTCAAAACTAGTTTCATAGAAAACGTGCGTCTGGCTTGAGTCAGGTCAGCTGTAAATGTTGTTGTACGTGCTTAATACAGCCAGTCATTTCTGTACTGAATTATTATTCTTTTATAGGGGTTGACTAGTAAGCCAGCGGAAGGCCTCGGACAAATGACCAAAAGCTCCAGCTGTGGGTCATCACATGACTAAGACTTGCGTCAGGGAATACTTAACCTCTTTGTTGACGAACCTGACCTAACCTAACATAAAGAATATATATACTCTGAAAAGTGTATTTCTCTCAGCTTAAAAATGTTGAGAATTTAATTCCTATTTTAGGGTATTAAAACATTTTTGACTGGTGGTGAAAAGGTTACGTGCAGACCCTCGTGGTGTAGTAGATAGGATTTAGACCCTTATATAGAACTCTTAATAGTATTATCATATCAGAATACAACAGTAAATAATAAAATGGTTTGCTTCATACATATGGAGTTTTAAACGTATGTATAGTGGACCAGCTGACACTTGGTCCCAAAGATGAGGAGGTACTTGTACCTCCTCCCATGGGAGACTTAAGTCTCGAGACACTCCCCAGATAGGGAGCCAAGGCCGGGTCACCACTACTTGGAAAAGACCCGGGCCGGGAGAATACCGGCGAATAAAAAAAAAAAATGTGTATAGTGGACCAGCTGATCATTTCAACATTGTATTTTAAGACCCGGATCAGGACACTTGTCCTCTTTCCTGACGAATAAAACACCAATACCATTATTTTTAAGCTAGTGTCTTGTATCACATTTCTAGTGATATCACAACACACTTCGTCTGATTTTTGGGGATTATCTTAGGTAATTCTCATATTATAATTATACCTATGTTTACCCGTACCTAAATAAATTTACTCCTCCCCAGGATGCCACCCACAACAGTCGACTAATTGTGAGGTTACCCTGTTAGGTAATTAGGGGCAACAAAGTGCTATGAAATATGCCCATAAGTATCGCCCTGCCTAGGATAAGAGAATTAAGATTTTGCTCGGATTTTTAACCCCAGAGGGTTAGCCACTCAGGATAATCCAAGAAAGTCAGTGCGTCATCGAGGACTGTCTGTGTTATTTCCATTGTGGTCCTTCACTCTTATCCCCCAGGATGCGGCCCACACCAGTCGACTAACACCCAGGTACCTACTTGCTTGCTAGGTGAACAGGGACAGCAGGTTTAAGGAAGCACGCCCAATGTTTCTACCCGGCCGGGGATTGAACCACTGACACGTAGTGTGTGAGGTGAGAGCGTTGTCGACCAGGCCACGGGACACCCACGATAGTATACTAACACCCAGATACCTATTTCCTGCTAATAACAATAATAATAATAATAATAATAATAATAATAATAATAATAATAATAATAATAATAATAATCTTTATTTCTACAAGTACATGATACAACTTATACAGACCATAGCTGACATCAGTGACATACTATATAGAAAGTTCCTGGTTATACAGAGCATTTCGGGTAACATAAGTAAATTTTGTCCCCCAGGATGCGTCCCACACCGGTCGGCTAACAACCAGGTACCTACTTACTGCTAAGTGAACAGGAACAGCAGGTGTCAGGAAACGGGGATCGAGCCACGGACCTCAGTGTGTGAGCTGAGTGCGCTAGACCGAATCACTTTCAATCTACCAAGTTAAAAAAAATAGAAGACTATTTTGAAATTTTGATAATAAAAATATTTCTATATGGATTTTAGTTCCTTATAACGTAATAACGAGAAATTGAGTAAATATTGATGGAGATAAGACTTAGGAAATCTAGACTAAAATAAATGTAATTGACACGTAACTTACACATAGTATGTTACCATGCAATAAGATGACAGTAAACAGGTGATATTACAATGTACATAACAACCACTGGGAAAAATTAGTGAACTTCAAGCGTTTCGTGAATTCTCACATAATCAAGGAACTGTAAAGGTCCTTAATAATGTGAGAAATTACGAAAGCACTTGCAAGTTCACTAATTTTTCACAGTGGTTGTTCTGCGTATGTATAATTTGTATAACTATTTATGTGTACTTGTACCTAAGTAAACTTACTAGATGACAACGAATATTTTGGGGACAAATTCGAAAAAAAGGGAGAGTTAGTCCTACTACAGTGATAAGGAAAATGGGAATCAGACTCCAGATTAAATATGGAAATACAGACAAAATACACTAAATATTATAATCATAGGGAAACGCTAAACCCGTAGGGATTATACAGCGCGTGTGTGGGGGGGAGGGGTGGAAGGCATCGAGGTTTAATCAGGGAACCGGAGCATTGATCCAATTCCGTAGATCAAGAGCCCCTCACCAGCCTCAAGGAACCTACCTCGAGGGAACTACACTAAATATAATGAAATAACTAAACATACCGTGTATGAGGAGCGTGATATACACGGTTGTATATGCTACTGGTTGTATACTTGTATCCTCGTTGTATGCTACTTGTATGGTCCTTCTTTGATGCTTATATTCCTTTTGTAAGTTTGTATGGTCGTTGAATGCCCGTATCCTGGATATATGCTCGTTGTATGCCCGTATCCTGGATATATGCTCGTTGTATGCCCGTATCCTGTATATATGGTCGTTGTATGCCCGTATCCTTGATATATGGTCGTTGTATGCCCGTATCCTGGATATATGGTCGTTGAATGCCCGTATCCTGGATATATGCTCGTTGTATGCCCGTATCCTGGATATATGCTCGTTGTATGCCCGTATCCTGTATATATGGTCGTTGTATGCCCGTATCCTGGATATATGGTCGTTGTATGCCCGTATCCTGGATATATGCTCGTTGTATGCCCGTATCCTGGATATATGGTCGTTGTATGCCCGTATCCTGGATATATGGTCGTTGTATGCCCGTATCCTGGATATATGCTCGTTGAATGCCCGTATCCTGGATATATGCTCGTTGAATGCCCGTATCCTGGATATATGCTCGTTGTATGCCCCTATCCTGGATATATGCTCGTTGTATGCTCGTATCCTGGATATATGGTCGTTGTATGCCCGTATCCTGTATATATGGTCGTTGTATGCCCGTATCCTGGATATATGCTCGTTGTATGCTCGTATCCCCGTTATATATTCATTATATGCTCGTATCCTGGATATATGTTAGTTGTATACTGGTCACATCAAGCTGTATGCTAGTATCCGGGATATACGCTGTTTGTATGCCGGTTGTACGCTGCTTATATGCTTGTACCCTTAATACATCCTGGCTGTATACCTGGATACAGCGTGTTCGGTTTATTCAAGGTTTACTACAGGTTCCAAACTGGTTCAGCTGGTCTTTACGTTGCAGTTGTTGTTGGCGCAGATGGTGAAGACTGACGTTGAGGAAAGATCGGGGAGGGAAAAAAGGAAGGGGATTATTTTCACATTTGTGATGGATATGTGGGTGAAGGGGTGTGGAGAGAGAGAGAGAGAGAGAGAGAGAGAGAGAGAGAGAGAGAGAGAGAGAGAGAGAGAGAGAGAGAGGGAGAGAGAGAGGGAGAGAGAGAGGGAGGGAGACACTTGTCCGGTTTGTTGACTAACCGTGCCTCGGGTAATGTATCAGGGTGAGAACACGCAGCCTCGATGACCCTTTGTGTAGTCAGTAAGCTGTAAAGTCCTTTAAGCAGCCTATACAACATAGCAACAATAAATGGTGGTATGTTCCCATTTTTTTCATTGCGTGGACTGGTAAGTCAAGGGAAAGACCTCGGTCATGTGACTAACAGTTCCAGGTACTGGTCATGTGACACAGTTCCAGATACAGGCCATGTGACACAGTTCCAGGTACAGGCCATGTGACACAGTTCCAGGTACAGGCCATGTGACACAGTTCCAGGTACAGGCCATGTGACACAGTTCCAGGTACAGGTCATGTGACTAACACTCACGACAGGAGGTATTTGTCCTGTTTCTTGATCAATCTGACATAAATTAACCTAAGCAGGGGTTGTCTAACTACTGATACCCGGTACAACAATGGTTGTTTAATCAGTGGTATCGACTACCGTTAAGATACCATAATACAATATATCCAGCTCATAACCTTAAGATTTTCCTTCAGATAATTAATAATAATTATTTGGTTGACTGGGCTTAAAGGCCTACCAACACATGAGGGTCATTAAAGCCTACCAACACATGAGGGTCATTAAAGCCTACCAACACACGAGGGTCATTAAAGCCTACCAACACACGAGGGTCATTAAAGCCTACCAACACACGAGGGTCATTAAAGCCTACCATAACACGAGGGTCATTAAAGCCTACCAACACACGAGGGTCATTAAAGCCTACCAACACACGAGGGTCATTAAAGCCTACCAACACATGAGGGTCATTAAAGCCTACCAACACATGAGGGTCATTAAAGCCTACCAACACATGAGGGTCATTAAAGCCTACCAACACATGAGGGTCATTAAAGCCTACCAACACACGAGGGTTATTAAACCCCCAAACAGAGGGTCATTAAAACCTACCCAAAACACAGGGTCATTAAAGCCTACCAAACAGAGGGGCATTAAAGCCCCACCAACCCGAGGGGCATTTCCTTAAAAACGAGGGTATTGCCTACCAACACACGAGGGGCTTAAAGCCTACCCAAAAAAAGGGTCTTTAAACCCACCCAACACAAATTTTTTAAAGCCTACCCCGAGGGTCATTAAGCCCCCAAAAACCGAGGTCAAAAGCCTAAAAAGGGTCAAAACTACCAAACACAGGGTCATTAAACCTACCAAACACGAGGGCTTAAAACCCACCAAACACAGGGGCTTAAAGCCTACCAACACCGAGGTCATTAAAACCTACCAAACACGAGGTCATTAAAACCCCCAACACACGAGGGGCTTTAAAACCTACCAAACACGAGGGGCATTAAAAACCCACCAAACAGAGGTCATTTAAAACCTACCCAAAACACGAGGGGCATTAAAGCCTACCAAAAGAGGGTATTAAAGCCTACCAAACGAGGATTAAACCTCCAAACAAGGGCAAAATACCAACACACGGGGTATTAAACCCAAAACAAGGGGCAAAAGCCTACCAACACACAAACAAAACCACCAACACACACCCAAAACCACCAACAAAAACAACACCAAAAACAAACCCAAAACCACCATAACACGAAACAAAACCTACCAACACAACCAAAAACCAAAACCCCCAACCCAAAAACCACCCCCAACAAAACCCACCAAACACACAAAAAACCAACACAACAAAACCCCCCAAACAAAACCACCCCCCAAACAAAACCACCAACACACGAGGGCTTAAAGCCTCTCCCCAGGGTCATTTAAAAAGAGGGGACTACACAGGGGCATTAAAAACCCCCCAAAAGAAGGGGATTAAACCACCCCCACATTTATTTCCCAAAAGAGCATTAAAGGGCCCCCCAAACCCCAACCTTAAACCACCAAAAGAGGGATTTTAAAAAAATTTGGGGGTTTGAAAACCCCCCAAAAAAATTAAAGTATTTCCCCCAGGTGGGCCTTAAAAGACCAACACACGAAAAAGGGGGCATTAAAACTTTAATTAGCTTTCACCACCAAAACAAAAAAAAAAAAAAACCAAAAAAACCCAAAAAAAACAAAACAAAAAAACTTTTCACTTTAAAATTTGTTTAGAAACACCCAAAAAAACCCCAAAAACCCAAATAAACTAACCACACACACACACACACACACACACAAAAAAAAAAAAAAAAAAAAAAAAAAAAAAAAAAAACAAAAAAACAACCACAAAACCACACACCCACCCCACAACAACAAAAACAAAAAACCAAAAACAAACATTTAAAAAGTTTTAGGCCCATATTGGGTATCGGCCCCATTTTGGAAACCCCACACCTAGCCAACCCGTAAAAAACTAAAGAAATGCAAGGTTTGCACAAGACAGTCCCAGAGCTAAGGGTATGTCCCAGGAGGGTTGGGGAAATCAACGACGACACGGGGGCCCAGGAAAATGGGGGGACATGATAACGAAAACAAAATACTGAGAGGAATTGACAAGGTGGAAAAAGACAGGATGTTAGGTTGGACACAAAAAGGGGACACAGTTGGAAGCTAAAGCCGATGAATCACGGGATGTTGGAAGTATTTCTTCCCCCGATAGTCAGTAATGGAATATTTTGGGGAAGGCGATGTAGTAGGCGGATCCATACATGCTTTAAGCAGGGGTATGATGCTCCGGCTCAGGGAGTGACCTATGGATCAGTAAAGGGCGGGGCCGGGGGCTCGGACTCGCCCCCCCAACCTAAACTGGTGGTACAACAGGTGATACACACACACACACACACACACACACAAAATATATATATATATTATATATATATATATATTATATATATATATATATTTATATATATATATATATATATATATATATACAAAATATAATAGAACAAGCCACATAGGGAAGTGTTTTGCTCTTGATCATTTGCACTCTCGTGCGTCGTCAACAGTTAGCAATGTTGCAAGATAGTAACAGATAGAAAAGGAAATTCTCTGAGGCAAGACAGAACGTATGTATAATTTTCCGAAAAATAAAAATTTTTATTTGGGTTTAAATTCACCTCTTCTAACGAAAAGAGAAACGAAAATTTGTGTATGCAATAATTTCCCAAAAAAACAATAGAAACCCAACGAAAAAAAAAATTTCATTTTTGGTATTTAATTTTTAAACTTAACTAAAAATATTTGTTGGCTAAAGGGAATTAATGGTAGGATTTGGGTTTTTTCTTTTCATAAAACGCTAATAAATTCTTCTCTCCTCTTAACTTTTCATTCAGACACCAAAATGCATATTAAACATAAACTAGGGTTTTTTCCTTTTTTTAAATAGCTCTTTTCTTCTTTTTTTCTTCTATTTTTCATGGGGAGTGGAAAGAATCTTTTCCCCCTAAGCCATGCGTGTGTATAGGCGACTAAAATGGGGAGCAATGGGCAAAAAACCCCTTTTTAGACATTTTCTAAAAAGAAGAAAAAAAATTTTTAAAAATGGGGTGTTTTTGCGTGGATGTAGTGCGGGGGACAAAAAAAGATGATTTGATGTTATGAATGAAAAAAATTGGATGTCCCGGCCCAAGCGAAACAAAGCTGAAGGGGGGGGGGTTTCAGTGGGGGAAAAAAATGGGTTAAAACTGGAGTATCTGAGAGAGTTAGAGCAAAGGAAGGGTAGCAGTAATGTTGAAGGATCAGTTATGGAAGGAGAAAGAGAATATGAATGTGTAAATGCAAAATTATGTGGGTTAAAGTAAGGGTTTGGGTGCGGAAGTGGTCATAATAGCGTGTATGCCCCGGAAAAGAGGAATGCAGAGAGAGAAGATTTTGGGGGATGTTAAATGAATGTATAGGGGCCTTTGAACCAAGTGAGAGAGTAATTTTGGTAGGGGGCCTGAATGCTAAAGTAGGAGAAACTTTTAGAGAGGGTGTGGTAGGTAAGTTTGGGGTGCCATGTAAATGATAATGGGAGCCCTTTGATTGAACTTTGTATAGAAAGGGTTTAGTTATAGGTAATACATATTTTAAGAAAAAGGGATAAATAATATAAAAGTTTAAATGTGGGGCAAATGCAGTATTTTTTGGGATTATGTATTGGTAGATAAAAGACTTTAGTAGACTTCAGGATGACATGTTTTAGAACAGATATATCAGCCCTTTCTATTGTAGCTCACTAGATAAAGGTAGAGGGGGATAAAAGGAGTAGAAGCATTGGGGAAGAGAGGGTAAGGTTTTAAACAAAAGAGGAGGCGTTGGGGAAAGATATAAACAGTTTGGAGGATAGATGGGCTAATGGAGCATAGGCAATGGGGCGAAGAGGTATGGGTGGTTTAAAATGATTTTAGAGTGTTCAAGAAGTTTGGGACAAATGGGTGGGGGGGAAAGAGGTGATTGGTGGAAAGATGAAAGAGTAGTAAGGGAAAAAGTTAGAAAAAGTTTTAAAAGTGAAGTACAGGAGGAAGGTTTTGGAAAAAAAGGGGGGTTAAGGGTGGTAAAGCAATAAAAAAGAGGCAAATGGAGAGTGGGTGGATGTTATCAACAAATTTTGTTGAAAATAAAAAAGAGTTTTGGAGTGGATTAACAAGAAAAGGAAGCCTAGAGAACAAATGGATTTTTTTAAAAAAATAGGAGAGGAGAGTTATTAAAGGGAGTTAGAGTAAAAGATGGAGGAATATTTTGGAATTTTTAAATTTTTTTGGAAATAGGGCGGATTTCATGGGGAAAGGGGGAAATAACATCTTGTAGGGTGAGGAAGGCAGTTGTGAGGGGGGGGGAAACTGGGCGTGGAAAATAAAAGGGGGGTAAGGAAAGGTTTGATGGGATAAAGATGGGAAATGTTAAAAGCAGGTGGGGATATATTTTTGGGAGTGGTTTGGTGCAATTATTTAAAAAATTTATGGAAGGGTAAGGTACCTGGGATTGGCAGAGAGCGCTATTTCCCTTTTTAAAAAGGGCAAAACAAAGGGGTGCAAAATTATGGGGATAAGTCTTTGGTATACCTGGTAAAGGTATGGTAGGTTATTTTGGAAAAATTTAAAAAGTAAGAGAGAATAGATAGCAGATGAAAAAAGGGGTTTGGGGAAAGGTGGGGGGTGTGGCCCAGGTGTTTGGTAAATAAGTGAACAGTATTTGATAAGGCAAAAGGGGTCGGGGCTTTTATGGTTTGGGAAAAAGGGCGTATGACAGGGTGGATGGGGGGCAATGTGGCAGATGTTGCTGTAGGTGAGGAGTGGTTTAAAAGCAGTAAAGTTTTTGAGGATGTGAGGTCAAGTTAGAGACATGGGAAAAAAGGAATTATTTCCCCTAAAGTAGGCCTTGACAAAGGGTGTTAAACCCCGTTTTTTAATATATTTATAGATGGGGTTTAAAAAAGAAATGGGAGGGTCTTGGGAAGAGGGGTGGGTTAAAGATAAAGAAACACACATAAAGTGGGGGTTTCCAGTTGCTCTTTTCATAACACTGTCCTTGGAGATTCTGAAGAGAAGTTGCAGAGATTGGGGGATGAATTTTGGGAGGGTGTGCAGAAAAAAATTAAAAATGAAAACAGGGAAGAGTAAGGTTTTAGGATACAAAATATTGGTGATGAAAAATTGGATATCAGATTGGAGGGAGAGTATGGGGGAGGTGAATGATTCAGATTTTGGGATGGACGTCAGGGGTGGGTCTATGAAGGGTGAGGGTGAATATGAATTGATGGGGAAAAGGGGAGTGGTCATTTGGAGTCTGTGGAGACAAAACTTTGTCCTTGGAGGGAAGAGGGAAAAGTGAGAGATAGTTTACCAACACCTTATTTGGGGGTGAAGCATGGGTGATGAATGTTGGGAGGGAAGGCTGGGGGCAGTGGAGATGCGTCTGAGGCAATTTTGGGGTGAATATAATCAGAGGGAAATTGTAGTTTGGGAAATTAGGAGGAGGTGGGGATTCCCCAAAATTTTTCCCGAGGGTGGGGAAGGGTTGTTGAGGTGGTTGGACATTGGGGGAATGGGCAAACAGAATGACCGGGTTTTCGTCTGAGTGGAAAGGGGGCGGGGGAGGGGGCCCAGGAAAAGGTTTGGGGGGAGGGGGGAAAGGAGGGTTTGTGTGCGAGGGGGGACTTCCAAGGGGGGCGTGAGCGTGTTTGATAGGGGGAATGGAGACAATGGTTTTTTAAAACGACGTGCTGTTGGGGGTGAGCAAAATAACATTTATGAAGGGTTCAGAAAACCGGCAGGCCGGACTTGAGTCCCGGGGATGGGGTAGGTCCTGCCCGGGAGGGGTGTTAAGTTGCAGTTTAAAAAATGTAGTTAAAGCACCCCTTCTGGCAAGACGTGATGGGGTGAATGATTAAAGTTTTTCTTTTCAAACCCCCGCCTTGGTGGGAAACGCCAGTGTGATAATAAAAAAAAAAAATTTTTTATATATATATATATATATATATATATATATATATTTTATATATATATATATATATATATATATATATATATTTATCAAATATTTAATAAAGAAAAACTGGGTATCAAATTGGGAGGAGGGGTATGAAGAATGTTTTTAAAACTTGGGAGTTGAGTGTCGTCGGATGGTTTAAAAGGATGAGAATTAAATTGATGAGGGAAAAAGGGGATGGTGCATTGAGGATTGATCAAAAAAATTATTAGGAGGCAAAGAAGGAATGTAGAAAAATGTGCCCAAAATCTTATATGGATTGAAGCTTGGTGGTAAAAGCCCGAGGAAAGTTGCAGGGTTTGGGGAAAGTCTGTTGGGCAATGTTGGGGTTTAAAATTATCAAAAATTGGGGTGTGGAAATTAGGAGAAGGTGTGGAGTTAATAAAAGCATTAGTCAGAGGGCAGAAGAGGGGTTGTTGAGGTGGTTTGGTCATTTAGAGAGAATGGATCAAAGTAGAATGACATGGAAAGCATATAAATCTATAGGGGAAGGAAGGAGGGGTAGGGGTCGTCCTCGAAAGGGTTGGAAAGAGGGGCTAAAGGAGGTTTTGTGGGCGAGGGGCTTGGACTTCCAGCAAGCGTGCAAAGTTGTATATACAATCGCTGGTGTAATGTTATATACACTGAGAAGTATGTATCAGTATACATACTCTGAGAGCTTACCTTAGTCTTCAGTATTTTAGGTATTAAAGTATTCTTGATTAGTGAACAGGCAACACGCAGCTTGAACGAGTTGTCGATAGTCGTTAAGACCAAGTGACAACCAGCATCAGTGAGAAGAAACCTCGCCCCTTCCCTTCCTGCCAGCAGTGTTACAACACCAGTGGTGGAGGCAAGAACAGCAGTGTTACAACACCAGTGGTGGAGGCAAGAACAGCAGTGTTACAACACCAGTGGTGGAGGCAAGAACAGCAGTGTTACAACACCAGTGGTGGAGGCAAGAACAGCAGTGTTACACCAGTGGTGGAGGCAAGACCGGCAGTGTTGTAGTGTTACAACACCAGTGGCGGAAGCAAGAACAACATTGTAAGCACCAACACGTATATCATGGGTTGGAAAAAAATATTGTATTCACGGGGGAGCGCTAAATCGTAGGGGTAATGCAACTCCGGAGAAAATACGAGGATCATCGAATAATTAAATATATATAATTTTTGGTGCAACAGATATGGAGCTACAACAGGGATATGAGATTTGATCCGAGGAAGTGAAGCTGATATTGTAACCGGTGTGTTGAAGACACCTTCGTGACAGGAAGAGCTGAAACACACACCCCTAGAATATATTTGTAAAGTGATGGAATATCGAAAATTATTGGCGAAATTACCCATACGAGTTTAGCCCGCTTTTTGAAAATAATAATACTTTTTTAATACAAAAAAATAAAGGTGAAAGAGTGGTGAATAGAAATTGCTCTTGACTACTAATAAGCGCCTAGTAATTAAGCCTAGTGACTAGAAACTACTAATAAGCGCCTAGTAATTAAGCCTAGTGACTAGAAACTACTAATAAGCGCCTAGTAATTAAGCCTAGTGACTAGAAACTACTAATAAGCGCCTAGTAATTAAGCCTAGTGACTAGAAACTAATAAGCGCCTAGTAATTAAGCCTAGTGACTAGAAACTACTAATAAGCGCCTAGTAATTAAGCCTAGTGACTAGAAACTACTAATAAGCGCCTAGTAATTAAGCCTAGTGACTAGAAACTACTAATAAGCGCCTAGTAATTAAGCCTAGTGACTAGAAACTACTAATAAGCGCCTAGTAATTAAGCCTAGTGACTAGAAACTACTAATAAGTGCCTAGTAATTAAGCCTAGTGACTAGAAACTACTAATAAGTGCCTAGTAATTAAGCCTAGTGACTAGAAACTACTAATAAGCGCCTAGTAACTAGAAACTCGTCATAAACATAGGTAATTGTGTTTTATTTGTCAGGAAAGCGGGAGTGGAAGTGATACATGAGGAAGCCCAGGAAGACAACATTCCTGCCTGGGATCCGTGAGTATATCAACATCCATGTTCTAAATTTCATGAATATCCATATTATAGTGTGATTAGGATTTTTTTTTTTTTGTATTTTGTTGGGTCTGTAGTTAGCGACTACTACTGCTGCTGCTGCTACTACTTATACTGCTGCTACTACTACTACTACTACTACTACTACTACTACTACTACTACTACTACTACTACTACTACTACTACTACTACTAGGTGGAAGGTAATGAGGTTTGTATTGATGTAAAAGGAACTCTTGATGTATTCGTTCGATGTCATATGACCCATTGAAGGGTCATGTATGTACGATGTTATACACATATAACCGGCTTATGACGACGTTTTGGTCAGACTTGGACCATTATCTAATGTGACTAGTTAATGATCAAGTCGGACCGAAACGTCGTCAAATAAGTTTCTCCTGTTTTTTTTTTATGTTACGATGTGGTTGATTCATCGGGTGGGTCTTAGGTCAAGTAAGATTTGTCAGGTAACAGGACAAGTGTTTCCTGACGCGGGTCTTATTCATATGGTGACCCGCAGCTGGAGCTTTTGGCTATCTGACCAAGACCTTCTACTGGCTTACCCCTCCACCTCTTTCAACATTACGTTTGTAATTATAACCTTTAGGAATTGCTCGCTTTTTTTGGGTGGGTCTTCTCCAGATGGTGACCAGTCTATGAAGAGTCAGGTAGGGAAGGAAGCCCGGAGATGGCACAACCAGGGTTGAGGGGTGGGTGGGTGTCCCGCCCGTGTGGCGGCCAGAGCAACAACCTTCCCCTAGCTGGTGTGTTCTCCACTAGCGGTGCCACCCACGGCTTGCCCCCAGATACCAGCCACCACGCATGTGCCACCCCGACCACCACACTGCCTCACAACCCACGCTTCCCACCTGTTGATGCATACTCTTGGTCTACACGAGCTTAAAACAAATACGGGTGAATGGGATGTGTGTAGGGGGAGAGGCTCGTGTTTCAAGTGTATGTTAAGGTGTGTGGGGGAGAGGCTCGTGTTTCAAGTGTATGTTAAGGTGTGTGGGGGGAGAGGCTCGTGTTTCAAGTGTATGTTAAGGTGTGTGGGGGAGAGGCTCGTGTTTCAAGTGTATGTTAAGGTGTGTGGGGGGAGAGGCTCGTGTTTCAAGTGTATGTTAAGGTGTGTGGGGGAGAGGCTCGTGTTTCAAGTGTATGTTAAGGTGTGTGAGTTAAAATATCGTTTTTTTTTATCCCACATTTTAGAGTTTTTTGTCTTCTGTTTATTCTCATACACCACTTCATTTACTTTTTTCTTTTTTTGCAGTAATCACTAGTTATGTTAAATTAAATGTTACTTGTAAAGTTCTTGTAACCTAGTCTTACCTTGAGTCTACTTGGAGGGTGTTCCGGGGGTCTACCTGTTGGATGTTCCGGGGGTCAACGCCCCCGGGGCCAGTCCTTGACCAGGCTTCTAAATGAGAATACCGACCCGTCCTAGATTCACCTCGCTTGTGGCTAAAGATAGCCACAAAATGGAGTTTTAAAAGCTTCTAAGATTACGGCGAAATTGAATGTTCGTTCTCTACAGCAATTACAGGTGGGAGTGGGCCGAATTGTGAGGAACATTTGCTATAGACTACGTTAATACATTCATGGGGCAACGCTAAACCCGTAGGGGATTATACAGCTGGTGGACGTGGAGGGAATCAGGTTTGGTATGAAGGGAATGACAACTCCGTTTCCTATGAACAAAAGCCCTTCGTCACCATTAATCCCGTTAAGTTTATTTAGATACAAGTTCAATTAATCAGATTTTAGATAATTACAATTGCTTTATATAGTAACACGTAAATTACCTAAGATAACTACAAAAAAGTCAGTGACTAATTTCTATTAGTCCTTGTACTATCTTACTATTGAGTAACTATTAGATACAGCAGAAATCAGCCATAATTTTTTCCCAGAAAACTTAAATCTAAATAAACTGTACGAGATCATTTGCACGGGGAAGCACTAAACCCGCAGGGAATCGTACAGCCCCTTGGGGAGGAGGGTGGGGAAAATCAGGTTTGATTCGAAGAAATTGAAATTAGCTCCAAATCCCAGGATTAAGAGCCTTTTTTCCAGGAGAATGAAGGGAGTGTGGGTGGTGTTTGAGGGGGTAGACGAGGCTGCCTGGCGCCTCCCACCACCAGTATCACCCCAACCTGTGTCGAGGGAGGACGTGCTGCCTATCTCTCCAACACTACACATACACGCTTTATATACCCAAAAATCATCTAGAACCGTCAAAAATCAAGTCCTTTCCCCCTCGATGAGTTGCTGCCCAGCCGGGAACAACAACGACTGTCTTAGTCTAGACAAACAGTATCACCGCCACCATGACAACAAGGAATACTAACGTGATTGTGTTATTATTGTATTTAAACGGCAAGCGATAAATCTGTATGGGTCATACACTTGCTCTTGTGATAGTCTTATTAACGTGACATTTAGCGTGACTACTAATCACTTAGATAAGTAAATTAGGCTAGACACCTGCAGATAGACGAGGCTGGTCAGGTCAAAACATCACTGACTTTCTCATGTATTTTTTTTGCAAGTGGATAAGAAACTTTAATTGTTCAGTGCATAAAAATGTAATTTAGGCCTACAAATAAAGCCTACGGTTTTAGTTTCCCCGTTAATATGAGCAGGTTCTCGTGTCTTCGACCCCTCAAGGAAGGTTCCTTGATGTTGGTGAGGGGCTCTTGATTTAGGGAATTGGATCTGTGCTCCAGTTCCCCAAATTAAGCCTGAATGCCTTCCACATCCCCCCCCCCCCCAGGCGCTGTATAATCCTCCGGGTTTAGCGCTTCCCCCTTGATTGTAATAATAATAATAATCGTGTCTTCGACAGCTGAAACTGTTGTTAATGTTATGTTAACGTTATTAATGTTAATCGTATGTTAACGTTATGCATGTTAATCTTGTGTATGTTAATGTGTTGCGTTAATATTATGTATGTTTTGTTAATATTGCATATATGTTAATGCTTTCTGTAGGGGGAGGGGTTCCTTGAGGTTGGTGAAAGGCTCGTAATCCAAGGAATTGGAGCTACGCATTTTGGATTGAACCTGAATGCCTCTCCCTAGGCGGTGAATGACCCCCACGGGTTAAGCGCGCCTCCAATATAATAAAAGTATATAAACCTGATTACCTTCCATTCCTTAGGCGCTGAATGACCCCTCACGGGTTTAACTCTTCCCGCCAATGTAATGTTATTACATTCATGGGGAGCACTAAGCCCGTAGGCGTCACGAATGTAATTAATCGTTCAGGGTAAATGCCCTGTACAGGGGTTCCTTGATGCTGGTGAAGGCCCTTGATTTCAAGAATATTAGCTAAGCCGCCCTCCTCGGATCGAACCCGTTTCTCATTCCCCATGCACTATGACCCCTACGCAATAATTAGGGGTTAGCGCTTCCCCCATGAATATAATTTTACAGTATGCTCAGCTACCTTTTGAACTGTTAAACATCTTGGATTATTAAAGTCCATTTTGGCTTCTTGAAACCCTTCTGTGATTGTTAAACCTTCTCTTCATTCAAGCACCATATTGGTTAAACGCCTTGCCTTGATAAACCATTTGTTTGGATGGGTAAACTCCCCTCACGGGAGGTTCCTTGACGCTGGTGAAGGGCTCTTAATCCTCTTCCTTGGATCTAACCTGACTGCGTCCCATTCCCCATTTGCTGTACGACTCCTGCGGGTTTAACCTCTTGTGAATTATTATTATTATTATTATTATTATTATGTGTAAATTACCTGCATGAGGTTTACAGCGTATTACCTGCAAGCAATTTGGGTGAGGTAAGGGGGGACTTAGTCACAGCAGGTCGCCGAACTGTCACTCCCTCGATGCCCACTCCCTACCATTCTCATAAAAAGCTAGACCTGACATTAAATTAATAATTACAATATTAAATACAAGTACCAATGATGGTAAATTATAAAATGTGGACTGTATATGATTAGGCTTGCTAGGTACACAAGAAATTCGTATTACCACTTACCATTTAATTACTGTAGATGGATCACACCACAACACCTGCCTAACATTTAGACCCTACACTGGCCAGCTAGAGATATAAATACAAGAACTAAAGGCACACTTCCCTGTGAGTGATGTTCGTATCCCTTATTTTTGCCATCCACAAGTAATTTTTGAGGTCCCGCAAATTTCCTGTCCCAATTCTTCAGCAGGGGACATTAACACGGGTTCCTATTACAAATTCAGGCCGAAACCCCCCTATTTGGCTTGGAAGAAGCCGGATTATTAGACTCCCACGACAACCAGTGTTCACAAATTACAAATGGCGTCTGCAGCGTCACTCCCCCGGCTGTTCTGCATCCCCCCTCACTCGAAATTTCTCGAAGGGTTTGAATAGCATCACATTTTAATACACAATTATATTTTTCATTTATATGTTCTACATTTAGGGAATTATAGAAGGGCTATGTTAATTTTTTTACATAATCAAAATTATCTTGCCCTATTAAATCTTGGATTGCTAAAAATTAAGCCATTTATCTGTTAAACTATGTGAATGTAACTAATTATGTACATAACAGTAAATGATAACAAAGATAATTATTATTTATCAATGTTACATAGACAAGTAGGAATTTGGGACACCTAGGTCGCAAAAAATGTCCCCCTTCGATACCTACCACTGTCATATCCACAAGTTGCTCTGGACCTATTAATTAAATGAAATATACATACACCAGGAATACTGGTAAATATATAAATTTGTGGGCTGTATATTAAAAATAATAAATGGTTATATATATACACATTTACATAACAGAAGGAAAATATATCTTAATATCACTCACCAATTTGACTGGAGATTAATGTGTATCATACTCAGAAAACCTCACTGTCTAAATCTATGAAAATAACACTGGCCAGAATTACACACAAATCTAGAGAGCTTATCTGAGGTTCCTGGAGCTATTTTGTCCAGTCGCCTGATATCTCAGTTTATGCATGAATGCACATCCAACAATTTCGCCTCCTATTTGAGAGGTGTCAACCCAATTTTAACCTCTAGAGCACGACAAATTCTTCCCCTTATACACTAACGTTGTGTACCAATTCAAAAACCAAATGGCGAGTCTCGTCTGCGCAGACGCAGGCTCAGTTTCCCATTTTCTATAACATAAATGTTATTAAATGCAGTATGGCCATCTATTTACATGTAACTACTGTATTTCTGGAAAATATATACAGTATTTTCCACACTGCGGCCGGCCGGAGTTCGTTGCTAAACGACTCAAATTACTCCTTCCTTTAGGAGACGATTCCAGCCAGTTCTGGCTTGAGTGGCTGTTCTCCTAGTAGGTCTTACTACGATTTCATCTTCCGGCATCACTTGGTCTGCGTTATCTTCCATATCACTCGTGTCACTTTCCCTCAGATTTTCATTTACGTTTGATTGAACACCTAATTCCAAGGGAATCAATTTATTAATTGTGCGTAAACTTTCCTGGCCACGACACAACACTTTGACATTCCTGACAACACCTTGTGCATCTGGGTACAATGTCAATACTTTGCCCAGAGGCCACAATGTTCGATGTTGTTCAGTGTCAATTAACACAATGTCACCTGGTTGAATGGTCTGTCGATTTACTGCCTCTGTCGCACCATAAAAGTGTTCACGTAGTGTAAGAAGATATTCCTTACGCCACACATTAGACCAATGATCAATTACTTTATTTAACATTTTAAATTTATTACACAACACTGCCGCATCATTGTAATCTTCATCACTTTCTTCCGGATTATCTCTATAGACAGGGGCAGCTTCCAATTTCCTTCCACATATTAGGTGAGAAGGTGTTAATACATCTGCATCAGGTGTATCACTCATGTACGAGAGAGGCCTATTATTTATACGATTTTCTGCCTCCACTAACACTGCACGGAATTCTTCCAAATTAATTCTCTTCCGGTGTAGTACTTTACGGAGACACCTCTTCACTGTGCCTATCAGTCTTTCGTACAGCCCCCCCTGCCAAGGGGCTCTAGGAGTAATAAATTTCCAGGTACACCCTCGCTGGGTTAACAGAGATTGAACATCGTTACTATTATTTAATTCTATCAAGTGTTGAGCACCTGCTACAAAATTTGTGGCATTATCCGAAATCATCAACCTCGGACAGGATCTCCTAGCTGCAAATTTTCGAAACAGCTGTATAAACTGTTCTGCAGACAAGTCCTGTGCCACTTCTAAATGAACTGCCCTAGTAGCAGTACAGGTGAACAAACAAACATACACTTTCAGTGGAACACCATCTGAAGTACCTGTTAAAATTATTGGACCACTATAGTCTACACCTGTTACATCAAATGGTTTCACTAATTGTACACGCTCCTTTGGCAATGGTGGAGGACCTGGGTACATATAGGATCTGGCATCCACACGGCGACATATTACACAAGATTTAATCACCCTTTTTACACTTTGCCGTCCTTGTGGAATCCAGAAAGTTTCCCTAATACAATTTAAGGTATCTTGTACCCCACCATGCATTACATTTTTATGGGCATTTAGAACAATTAAATTTGTTAGATGATGAGTTTTGGGCAGTAAGATAGGGTGTTTAGCATAATCACCCAATTCAGCATTTTGTAACCTACCTCTGCACCTAATTACATTGTTCTCTAAATACAGCCCCAATTTCTCTATTATGGAACCTTTCACAATTTTTCTTTCCATCATCAATTTAATCTCATTTCCATAGATTTCCTCCTGTACCCTCTTTATCCAATATTCAAGAGGATGTGAAAACTTATATGAAATATTCATCTTGTTTAGAAATTTAAACACCAACTTAGTTACATTGATTAGTTTGGGTAAAGAAGAATACCTATTTATATCAATGGCTAAGGAAGGACAAACTATTGGAGCGGTGGTCACAGTAATTTCAACAGGAGCAATATACGCCTTTTGTACAGGCCAATTAGCTTTATTTACCAACCAGCTCGGTCCTTTAAACCATGATACAGCATTTACAAATTTAGCATAAGGTAAACCTCGAGACAAGAAATCAGCTGGATTCTCCTCACCAGGTATATGATTAAATGTTAACATATGCTGACCCAAACTATTATACTTCTCTTGCATCTGATTAATTTCAGCGACTCTGTTTTGTACGTACACAATTTTACTGTTTCCATTACGAATCCATTGTAAGGATACCTCATTATCAGACCAAATTACAGTGTCGCTAATATTTATCTCCTGCAACTTATTTCTTATATAATTAGCTAATTTGACACCTACATAAATGGCTGTTAATTCCAACTGAGGCAAGGTACGTGATTTAATTGGAGACACTTTAGCCTTAGACATAACAAGAGAAATAACACTATTACATTGAAGGTAAGCAACTGCTCCATATGCCAATTTTGAAGCATCACAAAAAATGTGGAGTACATTTTTCCCATTTGGATTGGCCACCTGGCGTGGGAACTCCAACATTGGAATTTTCTCATAATCACCAATTAATTCATCCCACCTGTTAATGAATTCCTCAGGTAGAATTTCATCCCAAGCACATTTAAGTTTCCATGCTTCCTGAATTAATAATTTCCCTCTTATAGTAAGGGGTGACACTAAACCTAGTGGATCAAAACATTTGGAAACTTCAGCAAGCAAAACTCTCTTAGTTAATTTATTGGGCATACTGTAATTATTAGGTTTTAACATTAACAAATCTCTCTCAGTATCCCAAGTTAAACCCAATACATTACTACATTTTGGCACTTCATCTCCAGGGTAATCTTTACTTATTTTGTCCTTTAATTTGGACGAATTACTATTCCATTCCCTCAGAGGCATATTTGCACTTTGCATTATTTTATTAGCCTCTCCATAAGTCATTAACAGTTCCTCTTCAGTTGACGTCACACCCAGGAAATTGTCCACATAAAATTGTTTGCTCATTACTTTACTCAATGGACTTTCCATACGTTTAAGGTGTGCATTTATCGTCGCTTGAAGTAGGAACGGACTGGATGTAGCACCAAATAATACGCTCCTAAAGCGAAAGGTTTTCAGAGGGCTAAGTGGGTCACTAGGATTCTCAGGCCATAAGAAGCGGGTACAATCCCGGTCAGCCTCTTGTAAACCCACTCTTAGGAAAGCTTTACTTATGTCAGCCGTAAAGGCATAATGCTTCATCCTGAAATTTAATAAGATATCTCCTAATTTTTCCGTCAACGACGGACCTGTCATCAAACAGTCATTTAAACTAGGTACATTTTTGTTACTCCTGGCACTACAATTAAACACAATCCTCAGAGGAGTGGTCTTAGAATCCTTCTTCACTCCGTGATGTGGCAAATAGTGACCATAAATTTTGGCTTGCTCAGGAGGTACCTCTTCTATAAATTTATTAATTAACTGCTCAGCAATTATATCATTATAGGCAGTTAACAATTCTGGTGTCTTACTCAGTTCGCGGAGCTGAGCCTTTAACTGTCCATATGCCATTCTGTAATTAGTGGGCAATTCTGGATGGTTCAGTCTCCACGGAAGTCGTACCCAGTATTGTCCAGATTCAAATTTTACATCTCTCAGGTATTGCTCCTGAGTAAAAGAATCGTCTGGACTTTCTTCATTTACATTTATTCCAATGCTGTCTAATTCCCACAATTTATGCACTGGCTCAACACCATCCTCTATGGAAGAATTATACTGGGGTACGATTTCATGAGTAAGACACACAGTTATGGTATTTGTAGTTTCCTCTAGTCATGAATTATTATTACGAGGAATCCTACCATACATTACATGGCCTCCTGCAGTCTTCAAAAGGGTGACACCACATTTCTTTACCATACCCTTTACAAAGGAGGCATAATAGTCACTACCTATCAAAATATTTATTGGGCCTACAGAATCATCACTTACACCAGAAGGTGCTAAATTTACATTATGTGAAAGTCTTTCTGTAGCTTTACTAAGCCCTACTGTAGATATTTTCTCTGGAAGTCTATCTACAATTACTGCATTAACACGTTTTTTCTCATTGCCCAACCTGACAGTTACATAAACAGTGTCATACAATTGAGCTCTTTTATCCGAGAGAAAACCAGATAATTTTAAAGTTGTGGGATCTCCCATCTGTACTTTCATACCATCAAGACATTTACGTT
This sequence comes from Cherax quadricarinatus, assembly GCF_038502225.1. Lineage (NCBI taxonomy): Eukaryota > Metazoa > Arthropoda > Malacostraca > Decapoda > Parastacidae > Cherax > Cherax quadricarinatus. The sequence goes on from NC_091369.1 coordinate 8,980,504, forward strand.
TTATGAAAGTACGCTGGGATCCCTGGTCCAATAATGCAGTTACATTTTTTTATTTATGCCTTTTATCATCAATTTTTACCTGTAACACAGGTAAGGCTACTTCAGCAAAACCATCATTATTAACATTAGCAGCAATTTTTACATTAGCTACTGTTGTGTCAGGATTGTCAACATTATCATTATTATCAACATTATCATATAGACCTTTACACATGACTATATGGTGTCTTCCTTTGTGACATTGATAACAGTTGTTTAATTTGGCATAACAATCCTTTACATTGTGATTACCTAAACACCTGATACATCTGTCAAGTTCCTCCAATCTTTCAACTTTATCATTCCATGAATTGTATGCATTGCAATTCTTAGAAAAATGAGTACCCTTGCAGAAAAGACAATCTCTCTTTTCTTTGACTGGTTTCTTATTAACTGGGCTACTCTTAGGAGGGTACTTATTCTTCTTACCTTGTGGAGAATCATTATTTCTGATTCCTGCTACTTGATATGCACCTATGCAACTCTTTTTAGGAAATGAATTTTGATTATTAACATTGGGATAATTTTTCCCTTTGTGAAACTTGACAGATACCTCAGAGTTATTATGTGTTGCATCTTTAAAATGAGTTAGTTGGCTGGTCTGCAACTGAACAATTAATTCTTGTAGACCTAGTCTTATTTCCTCCAGACCAAAATAACCCTTGTGATATTTGTTCGAGAGTCATTCAAGTGTTTTACAGCTTAATTTATTCTGTACCATGGCACTCAATAACCAGTCTGATTCCTTCAGATTATATTTATTACTTAAAGTTTTGAGAGTGCTCTCCAGTTTAACTCTAAACTGCTGTAAACCTTTGTAAGTGTGATCTGGAGATTTTAAATTAACAATGATATTCACTAGATCCAACCTACTTTGTTCTATATTACCATAAGTGACTTTCAACAAGTCAACTGCTTCCTTGTAAGAGTCATCTACATTGGGAAAGGCTTGTATGAGTATGTGAGCATCTCCTCTTACCTGTCCTTTGAGGTAAAATAATTTAGTTACACAGGCTAGGTCACTCCTGTCATGCACAGCTGCTTTAAAAATTGACCAAAATTCCTCCCAATTTTCTCCAGGATTAAATACAGGTAAACATAATTCTGGGAGTTTTGGCAAAGACATATTATTTGTTGGAGCAGACTGATTAACTGCCTGGTTTACACATTTTAATTTATTCAAGGCCTGACTTTTACAAGAAAGAATCTTTTCTTCTAATTCATAATACTGATTAATCATGAGATCTACTTCAGTCTCATCTACACAGTTTACTAATAAATCTCCTTCATATTTGTTGTAATATAATTTGTATGAATCATATCTATTCCCTAAAGCATCTAAATACAATTTTAAATCATCAGTATTCACAGTTTCTTGATTCATTAATTCCAAACATTTATTATATGCCTTGGGTACATGACATTTTCTAGCCTGTAGTGATGCTTTCTTTTCTCTATATTCCATATATTTGTCTTCTATATTAATTTCCTCATTTTCAACCATGATGCAATGTATTAAATTCAACTCAATTAATAACACTGCTTACAACTTACAACACTGATACAACTTACCTTTGAATAAATCCTAGCTACTTGAGCTTAGCATTTACATGTAAGAAAATTATAATATTAATTTTAAATGTACATTAATGCAAACAAACCTTTAGCCAGACTTGGCTTATCAAAATTAATATTATACTAATTAATATAAATCCTTTCCAGAATTTGGCATAGCAAAATTAATATTATACACAATATAATTTACACTTGGCTTATCAATTACACATACACTGATATAAATCTTGGCCAGAATTTGTCTTATCAAATTAATATTATACACATTAATATAAATTAGCTACACTTGGCTTTACACATTAATATAAATCCTTGGCTTAGAATTGGCATACACATACACTTATACACATTAATATAATCTTAGCCACACTTGACTTATCCAAATTAATATTGTAATAATTATAATCCACTACACATTAAGTAAATTTGTGAACTTAACATCCACCTCCTGTCATTTCACATATAATTATTAAGTAATTAACTAATTAATGACTTCACTAATTACCTCCGGTTCAAGAAGGACCAACGGGCAAATTAAATGTGGAAAATTGCATTTATCTGAATGTAACTCATTATGTACATAACAGTAAATGATAACAAAGATAATTATTATTTATCAGTTACATAGACAAGTAGGAATTTGGGACACCTAGGTCACAAAAAATGTCCCCCTTCGATACCTACCACTGTCATATCCACAAGTTGCTCTAGACCTATTAATTACAAATGAAATATACATCAGGAATTCTGGTAAATATATAAGTTTGTGGACTGTATATTAAAATTAATAAAGGATTATATATATACACATTTACATAACAGAAGGAGAATAATATCTTAATATCACTCACCAATTTGACTGGAGATTAAATCGTATCATACTCAGAAAACCTCACTGTCTATCTATGAAAATAACATTGGCCAGAGTTACAAACATAATTAGAGACTTATCTGAGGTTCCTGGAGTTGTCTTGTCCAGTCGCCTGATATCTCAAGTTATGCAGGAATGCACATCCAACAATTTCGCCTCCTATTTGAGAGGTGTCAGCCCAATTTTAACCTCTAGAGCATGAAAAATTCTTCCCATTATTCACTAACGTTTGTGTCCAATTCAAACAACAGTGGCGAGTCTTCTCTGCGCAGGCGCAGGTCCTTTCCCATTTTTATAACATAATTTTTATTAAATACAGTATGGCCAACTATTTACATATAACTACTGTATTTCTGGAAAATATATACAGTATTTTCCACAAATACGATAGATACCTCATTAATACTAGTTACTTTTGACAAAGGCACTTGTCAGTAGATCCTCATTAGTATTAATTAGTTTGTCAAAGGCACTTCTGTGTATTTATAAATTATTCCTATTTTTTCCATATATATATTTACGGCTGTAGAGTACATCCCTTCAGTGGGGGCTGTTCCATGCTGGTGAAGGGTTCTTGATGCGAGGAATTTGAACTCATTTTCCTTGGTTCAGACCTGTCCTCAGTTTCCTAGGTTCTCTATGACCCATAAGGATTTAACGCTTCACCGTAAATATAATAATTCCCCGGCTATCATCATGAGTGACAATGGCTCACTTTTCGTGTATATTTTAGTTGGAAGACAGTTATTTAGTATTGTACAAGCAGACGTAATAAAAATTATATTTCAGCCTCGGCACTATATGACTTGGGGGTTTATATTTTTTTTTTAACATAATGTATTTTTGACCTACGCATGAAATCCATTTAAAAAAAAAAAGCTTTACTTTTAAGACATACTTTAACATATCTTTATTTTTCTGCATATGGAAGAACCTAGAGGTATAAGGAACAGTAATACCAAATATGTACTAAACTTTTTTCTGTATATTTGTTTAAAAGAATAAGTTAAGCAGAATAACTATTTACATAAATATTTAAATGTTTTGTCATTAATTTTTAACAATCAAGGTACACATCACTAACTTAAATGTCAAAATAACTTAAATTTGCTCAGATAATTTTTCTAAACACGCCTAAACATAAAAATCGGTATGTAAACAGCTGTTTGGATGTAATGGAGTTGTTGAGGATCCTTTGTATAGAAGCAAGGTTGATTCTTTGTGTTGTTAAGGTCAAACTGTGAAGTCCCGAGACGTTAGTGTGAAGTTAAGTGACCATGATCTCTCATAGCAAAGTGAGATCTTGGAATACAAGGCCAGTGCGGAAACTTGCCCATGTACTCTGAGATGTGGTATTAAAAGCTTGGTAGGGCGCTTCCCCCACTTATCGAATATTCAACAGTTCTAACACGGAATTCACTTTCATAATTGGGACCACAACACCACATGGACTGCACCTCAACACCAGTAATCTCTTTGTATCAAGGGATTAGAAGAATGAAGTCTGGGCTGAACCTCACTTCTTCACAACTTCACATTTCACTGTTTATGCGCGAGTTTATAATTTATGTTGGTGGAGTGGTTGAGAATGGAGATAAATGGTATAAATTACCGACAATGGAAAAATACACAAATACAGTATAATGTTATCTTTTATTGACTACGTGCTGTATAGCCCTTGTGGCTTAGCGCTTCTTTTTTGATTATAATAATAATATTGACTACGTTTTCCCCAGCAGTCTGTGATAAAGCCCACTCTGTGGGCGAAACGTCAGTAAAGGATCGTATTGTAGTGCATTTGTGTATTTTTCCAGAGTGGTTAAATTAATTGTAACAGTTTAGAACTTATTACCTTGGTTTTATTGTGGTTAATTAGGTCTGAAGCCTATCGAGTACACACGTCTTTAAGGCTGCATGTAACCTCATCACCAATCTTAGAAACCTTTAATCCCTAAAATAGGGATTGAGGTTAGATTACTTGCACTTTTCCATGTATATAACTTTGTGCTTGGTTTTATTTTAATTTAATAACTTTTAAATATAACATATTTTCGTCAGCCAGCTAAGCTCCTTAACTTCTTTTTATAGTTTAACACTGAAGATGGGGTCTGGGGACCCCGAAATCTCTGGAAAAAAATAAAATTTACCCCGGCTTTAATATTTTTCTGTTCCTGATTTTACATATATATATATATATATATATATATATATATATATATATATATATATATATATATATATATATATATATTATTGTGAACATAGTCGTAGGTTCTCTCTGGACTGCGTAGAGAGATGCATGGTGTGGGCGTGGTAGACCCGTTCTCCCACGCCCAGACAACCAGGTCATCGTATCCGCCCGCCCGTGTACCCAGCTCTGCCTGCTAGTGTACCTGGCTTCGTAACATATGCCGGCTTTTCCAGTGCCCAACGTGTTTTTATGAGAGATAAACGCGACTCTTAGCACCACCAGACTCAAATACTCCATTATCCAAACCCTGCATTAAGTATGTTAGGATTTACCCAATCATTATTATCAAAACCCTGCATAAAGTATGCTAGGATTTATTCAATCGTTACTACCCCCCTTTTTCCCCTCTTGTATAACCCATACGGATTTAGTACTTTTTAATTTAATTCCTCCTCTGAGGCCTGGTATGGGACCGGGCCGCGGGGGCGGTGACCCCCCTCCCTGGAAGCGACTAAGGTAACTTTCCACCACCACCCGAATAGCGACCACTTAGCCAAACTATATATGCATCCTTTTAATTGTAATCATCAACTTGCTTCTGTTTTATAAGGCATGTGTAACACTTTGGAATCTTTAGTGTAGAAACTATTCGGTAATTAAGATACTGGAGTGTTACGTCTCGTCAAACTGTCTAGTTCCCTTGGGAAAGAACCTAGCCTAGTCTAGCCTGTCTGTATCCCATAGTATCTTGTATGTCCATCCTAGCCCCTCTTGTTCTTGGCATCTCCAGTGACGTAAGGCCCAGTTTTCGCATTTTTTTTCTTTGTACTTCATTTCCCTCATCTAAAGAACCAGTCAAAACTTACACCTTTGTACTTTATCACATTTCAGTTTAATGTTTAGCCAGTTTTTCTCGCGAGAGACTTGATTCAAGGAACTGGTCTTATCCTACCCTTGGATCGATCCTAAATGCATCCCATTCCCTATATGACCCCGACGAGTTTAACGCTTCTCCGTGATTAAAATAAATTTACTGGAGTGAATTTCACACTGGCGCTGCTTGATTCTCACGGGTGAGGTGAAGTGTTTTGAACAAGTTCTACATAAGAACAAACTAGTGCCTTTCTTCTAGGACTAGAACTTTACACTTGTCTGCAATGAACTGCATTGGCTACTTGTTAGACTACAATATCAACCTTTTCTAAGTCATCCTGTAGCCTAGTGTCTACACCGGAAATTATTTGACGGCCTATTTTAGTGATGGGCAAACTTATTATTCCCTATTAATCTCATTTATGTGTATTGTGAACAAGGGTCCCCACACTGACCCCTGTGGAACACCACTTGTAACGGGTCCTCATTCCCATTCTCCCTATTAATGTAAATTCTCTTCTTTCAGACATGGCCCCTCAAGGGAGGTTCCTTGACGCTGGTGAGGGGAATCTTGATTTAGGGAATTGGATCTGTTCTCCGGTTCCCTGAATTGACCCTGAATACCATCCATCCCCCTCCCACGTGCTGTATAATCCTACGGGTTTAGCGCTCCCCACTATATAAATTTCAGACATGTCATGGCTGTATAACCTCTGTCGTTTCTGATGCAACATCATAATTTTTTCCTAACCTACATAGCAACTCCGCCACTTCTCCTGTTAATTATATCATTGTGGAATAATTTATGCCCCTGTACGCGGTATTCAGCAGACATGTCCCTAGTTTTCAGATTAAACCAGGTTTCAGTTATTACAATATCATGTTTCTTGCTCATGCAGTTAGCCTTAGTTAATCAATTTTATTTCTTGTACTTGAGCTATTTATATAAGAGATATTAAGGAAACTTTTGCGTCGCTTTTCTCCCGTCTTGTTTTGGTTGTAGACCAATTTTCCTCTTATTTTTTATCGGGAAATATTTTCTGAACGTTTACATATCTTGACAGTTTTTGCTCTCTCGGCCCCTAGTACTGCTGAACCTTTTGTCTCCCCCACACACATTCTTACCTCTATTTTGTATCAATTAAATCTTCCTGGGTTTTTCACTGCCACTTATGTGTGCAAGGTTAGTCTCTAGTGTTGCTGCTGCTGATGTTACGGTTTATATACTGCTCGTTATTTTGTTGATATACTGAAGAGAACAAAAAGACAGTACAATAACTGGAACAATGCACAAATAATGTGCACATAGCAGAAAGGAACTTAGGAAGACGTTTCGGTCCGACGTGGACCATTAACTAGTAAAATTAGTTAATGTTTATATACTGTTCACAATGTGTGTATGTGGGACGGGTATAGGGTAATGCTGATACGAAAGTTATTTAAAACTGTTATCCAGCTCTTTTTCAGTTTGTCAGATGTATTTTCTTAATGCCAGCTCTAATTTGGACTTCACAAATGGGCATTTTTTTTTTACATACGTAATCTATAATTTTGATACTAAGAAAGAATTTTAGCTGCATGATAATTTAGTGTCATACAGATAAACGACAGCAATCAAGGGTGTGAGGGAGAGAGTATACAGTGTACGAGGCTCCACTCTTTGGTAAAATAATCCACGAGCTTCAAAGATGTTTTTTTAAGTAAAGATAATTTTTCTTTTGGAAAAACTATTTTTTGAGATAATTTGAACAGAGGGACTGATCACCTCCAACTATTTCTCCAAGGTTGATGGACTGATTAAGTCTGATCCCGAAGGGGTTATATAACGTCAAGGATACCTGGAGTTTACCTGGAGAGAGTTTCGGGGGTCAACGCCCCCGCGGCCCGGTCTGTGACCAGGCCTCCTGGTGGATCAGCGCCTGATCAACCAGGCTGTTGCTGCTGGCTGCACGCAAACCAACGTACGAGCCACAGCCCGGCTGATCAGGAACTGACTTTAGGTGCTTGTCCAGTGCCAGCTTGAAGACTGCCAGGGGTCTGTTGGTAATGCCCCTTATGTGTGCTGGGAGGCAGTTGAACAGTCTCGGGCCCCTGACACTTATTGTATGGTCTCTTAACGTGCTAGTGACACCCCTGCTTTTCATTGGGGGGATGGTGCATCGTCTGCCAAGTCTTTTGCTTTCGTAGTGAGTGATTTTCGTGTGCAAGTTAGGTACTAGTCCCTCTAGGATTTTCCAGGTTTATATAATGATGTATCTCTCCCTCCTGCGTTCCAGGGAATACAGGTTTAGAAACCTCAAGCGCTCCCAGTAATTGAGGTGTTTTATCTCCGTTATGCGCGCCATGAAAGTTCTCTGTACATTTTCTAGGTCGGCAATTTCACCTGCCTTGAAAGGTGCTGTTAGAGTGCAGCAATATTCCAGCCTAGATAGAACAAGTGACCTGAAGAGTGTCATCATGGGCTTGGCCTCCCTAGTTTTGAAGGTTCTCATTATCCATCCTGTCATTTTTCTAGCAGATGCGATTGATACAATGTTATGGTCCTTGAAGGTGAGATCCTCCGACATAATCACTCCCAGGTCTTTGACGTTGGTGTTTCGCTCTATTTCGTGGCCAGAATTTGTTTTGTACTCTGATGAAGATTTAATTTCCTCATGTTTACCATATCTGAGTAATTGAAATTTCTCATCGTTGAACTTCATATTGTTTTCTGCAGCCCACTGAAAGATTTGGTTGATGTCCGCCTGGAGCCTTGCAGTGTCTGCAATGGAAGACACTGTCATGCAGATTCGGGTGTCATCTGCAAAGGAAGACACGGTGCTGTGGCTGACATCCTTGTCTATGTCGGATATGAGGATGAGGAACAAGATGGGAGCTAGTACTGTGCCTTGTGGAACAGAGCTTTTCACCGTAGCTGCCTCGGACTTTACTCTGTTGACGACTACTCTGTGTTCTGTTAGTGAGGAAATTATAGATCCATCGACCGACTTTTCCTGTTATTCCTTTAGCGCGCATTTTGTGCGCTATTACGCCATGGTCACACTTGTCGAAGGCTTTTGCAAAGTCTGTATATATTACATCTGCATTCTTTTTGTCTTCTAGTGCATTTAGGACCTTGTCGTAGTGATCCAGTAGTTGAGACAGACAGGAGCGACCTGTTCTAAACCCATGTTGCCCTGGGTTGTGTAACTGATGGGTTTCTAGATGGGTGGTGATCTTGCTTCTTAGGACCCTTTCAAAGATTTTTATGATATGGGATGTTAGTGCTATTGGTCTGTAGTTCTTTGCTGTTGCTTTACTGCCCCCTTTGTGGAGTGGGGCTATGTCTCTTGTTTTTAGTAACTGAGGGACGACCCCCGTGTCCATGCTCCCTCTCCATAGGATGGAAAAGGCTCGTGATAGGGGCTTCTTGCAGTTCTTGATGAACACAGAGTTCCATGAGTCTGGCCCTGGGGCAGAGTGCATGGACATGTCATTTATCGCCTGTTCGAAGTCATTTGGCGTCAGGATAACATCGGATAGGCTTGTGTTAATCAAATTTTGTGGCTCTCTCATAAAAAATTCATTTTGATCTTCGACTCTCAGTCTGGTTAGCGGCTTGCTAAAAATTGAGTCATATTGGGACTTGAGTAGCTCACTCATTTCCTTGCTGTCATCTGTGTAGGACCCATCTTGTTTAAGTAGGGGCCCAATACTGGGCGTTGTTCTCGATTTTGATTTGGCATAGGAGAAGAAATACTTTGGTTTTCTTTCGATTTCATTTATAGCTTTTAGTTCTTCCCGCGATTCCTGACTCCTAAAGGATTCTTTTAGCTTAAGTTCGATGCTTGCTATTTCTCTGACCAGTGTCTCCCTGCGCATTTCAGATATATTGACCTCTTTTAGCCGCTCTGTTATTCTTTTCCGTCGCCTGTAAAGGGAGCGCCTGTCTCTTTCTATTTTACATCTACTCCTCCTTTTTCTTAGAGGAATAAGCCTTGTGCATACATCGAGTGCCACCGAGTTAATCTGTTCTAGGCATAAGTTTGGGTCTGTGTTGCTTAGTATATCTTCCCAGCTTATATCGGTTAGGACTTGGTTTACTTGGTCCCACTTTATGTTTTTGTTATTGAAGTTGAATTTGGTGAATGCTCCCTCGTGACTAGTCTCATTTTGTCGGTCTGGGGCTCCTCGCATACATGTCTGAACCTCAATTATGTTGTGATCTGAGTATATTGTTTTTGATATGGTGACATTTCTTATCAGATCATCATTGTTAGTGAATATGAGGTCTAGTGTATTCTCCAGTCTAGTAGGCTCTATTATTTGCTGGTTTAAATTGAATTTTGTGCAGAGATTTAAAAGCTCGTGTGAGTGTGAGTTTTCATCAGAGCTGCCTCCTGGTGTTATTACTGCAACAATATTATTTGCTATATTCCTCCATTTTAGGTGCCTTAAGTTGAAATCCCCCAGGAGCAAGATGTTGGGTGCAGGAGCTGGAAGATTTTCCAGACAGTGGTCAATTTTTAACAGCTGTTCCTGGAATTGCTGGGATGTTGCATCCAGAGGCTTGTAGACTACCACAATGACTAGGTTTTGGTTCTCGACCTTTACTGCTAAAACTTCCACTACGTCATTTGAGGCATTAAGCAGTTCTGTGCAAACAAGTGACTCTGCAATGTACAGGCCAACCCCCCCCCCCCCTTTTGCCTGTTCACTCTGTCACATCTGTATAGGTTGTAACCTGGGATCCATATTTCATTGTCCAAGTGATCCTTTATGTGGGTCTCAGTGAAAGCCGCGAACATTGCCTTTGCCTCTGCAAGCAGTCCACGGATGAAAGGTATTTTGTTGTTTGTTGCTGGCTTTAGACCCTGTATATTTGCAAAGAAGAATGTTATCGGACTGGTGGTATTGTTGGTACTGGGGATATTGTTGGTACTGGGGATACGAGAAGGAATCAGTTTCGATCGAAGGGGGGCACAGCAGCTCCAAGTCTCTGGATCAAGAACCTTTTGCCTCCACGAAAGCATCTTTCCCCTTAAAGGAAGGAGAGTTGCAAACCACAGTATCAGAGATGAACTGACGTGCCTTGCGGCTGGTGAGATACTAATCTTCCCTTCCTTGGATCCAACATGTCTCTCATGGCTCCCAGATGTTGTATGACCCTTATTGGTTTAGCCCTCCCCCGTGATGAGGTATGATAACGTAACAGTCAGCTGTAGTGCTGACTGTTCTTCGGATGAACTATAGGCTTAAAAATATAAACGATAATTTTAAGGAAAGAGAAAATTTCTGTAACCAGTGTACGAAAAAGTCTTGACATAAGGAGCAGTGTAATTTTTGTTTCACAGGTACGAAAGTTCAAGGAGTTCCATGGAGATAGAGACAGAGATAGCACAGAGACCTGTATACAGAAGGTCACGCGGTCACATCATAAAATAGACAAAGTGGACAAGTCGCCTTAATGCTGACATATTCTCTGTATCTCTGTCTGTCTCTGTCTCTCTGTCTCTCTCTCTGTCTCTCTGTCTCTCTGTCTCTCTCTCTCTGTCTCTGTCTCTCTCTGGCTCTCTCTCCCCTCCCCTCCCTCCCTCCATGTAACATAAGGTGTCATCATCACTACTCGCATCATGAAGTATCGCCTACTTGCCTTCCAAGTATACCCTTTCCCCTACCTTCCCGTTGTGTCGCCCGCTAGGACCCTTGCTAGGTCGCCCGCTAGGACCCCTGCTAGGTCGCCCGCTAGGACCCCTGCTAGGACGCCAGACAAGCCATGCACAAAGGGAGATGAGTGGTCAGGTCATATACAAGATTGTAGATGAATGGTTCAGATAACCGACACGTTGATAAATTAGACACATGTGCAACTCTTGGGTATCTTTACTGAGGAAACGTTTCGCCACACAGTGGCTTCATCAGTCCATACAAAGGAGAATCTTGAAGAACAGGAGGAGAATGAGGTAATCAGTCCCTCAGCCTTGAGTCGATGTGGTCAGTCCATCAATCTTGAATAGATTGATGGACTGATGAAGCCACTGTGTGGCGAAACGTTTCCTCAATAAAGATACCCAAGAGTTGCACATGTGTCTAATTTATCATATACAAGATGTTTGAGGCTCCACACAGACTGACATCTTCCTCACTCTTCCATTCCTCTTCTTCTTCCCAGTATGCTTCACTTCCTCTTCCCAGTATGCTTCACTTCCTCTTCCCACCATGCTCTTCTTCCCAGTATGCTTCACTTCCTCTTCCTAGCATGCTTTTCCCAGGATGTTCCTCTTCTCACCATGCTCTTCCCAGGATGTTCCTCTTCCCAATATGCTGCTCTTTCCAGTATGCCCTTCCCGGTATGCTCGTCTTCCCAGTATGCTCGTCTTCCCAGTATGCTCGTCTTCCCAGTATGCTCGTCTTCCCAGTTTGCTCGTCTTCCCAGTATGCTCCCCCAGTATGCTTGGTGGCCCGGTGGCCTGGTGGCTAAAGCTCCCGCTTCACACACGGAGGGCCCGGGTTCGATTCCCGGCGGGTGGAAACATTCGACACGTTTCCTTACACCTGTTGTCCTGTTCACCTAGCAGCAAATAGGTACCTGGGTGTTAGTCGACTGGTGTGGGTCGCATCCTGGGGGACAAGATTAAGGACCCCAATGGAAATAAGTTAGACAGTCCTCGATGACGCACTGACTTTCTTGGGTTATCCTGGGTGGCTAACCCTCCGGGGTTAAAAAATCCGAACGAAATCCTATCTTTCCTATCCTATCCTATCCACCGAGCGCTCTCTGCTTCTCATTTCTTCCCTTCTCTTCCCGTTGCGCTCTCTATTTCTCCTTCCCCAGCCTTAGCTCCCTGTGGCTCGACCTCAGACGTAAATACAGGCGAGACCTTGGATAAGACTGAGTAGAGAATAACAGTGAAGAAGAGACAAAGGAAGGGGAATAACGAGTCTTAAGAGAAGACGTAGTGGTAAGAAGAAGAGGTGAAGGAGAATAAAGAAGATTTGAAGGAGCAGAATAAAGAGGAGTAGGATGTGAAGATGGAAGAGAAAGGTGCAAAAAACGGGAAGTGGTGTAATAGAAGAGAATGAGACAAAACAGGTGGCAAAAGAAGAGGAGGGGAAAATAAAGTCAGCGGAAAAAGAGAGCAACAAGACGATAAAGAATATTAAAAAAAGGAGGATAACGAGGTTGAAAAAGGTCAGAATCAGGGAAGATGCGACACAAGAGAAACGATAAAATATTTGACATTCGCACTGAAAATACAATAGATGGGTTATAATACAATAGTTGTATGACCCTTGTGGATTTAGCTCTTAGCTTTGATTATAATAATTATAATAATGATAATTGCGTTGTCAGTTAAAACAACAACGATAATGTTTTACGTCAACAAAGTCTTCGTTATTTTCAGAGTTCGTTATACTGTAGCACCAGTGTGGCCTATTTTTATTGAGGTCCTTTGGTCCTCTCTCCCCCAGGATGTCACCTACTGCTAGGTGAGCACCCATGGGAGTGTGCTAACACCCAGGTACCTACTTACTGCAAGGTGCACAGGGGCAACTGGTAGTGCGATAGGTGCCCAACCTCTCCACTCGCCCCGGGATTGAACCCGGGTCCTTCGGTTGTGAGCCGAAGGCGCTACCACTGAGCCACCAACCACCTGAGGAAGAGTAATAACCTCAGTATAGATGTGACTACACACACACACACACACACACACACACACACACACACACACACACACACACACACACACACACACACACACACACACACACACACACACGAAAGAAGGAACACTGCAACAAGCCTAATGGACCATGCTAGGCAGGTCCAACTCACAACCACTCGTGTACCCGTCCAACCTATATTTCAAACTGCTCTCAGTTCCTTCCTCAGTGACGCTACCTGGTAGTTCGTTCCACTCATCCACAACTCTATTGCCAAACCACCATATCCCTATATCCTTTCTAAATTTATCCAACTTGAACCCATTTGTGCGAGTCCTATCTTGGTTAGATATCCTTAACACGCTATTTATATCCTCTTTATTTATTCCTGTTTTCCATTCGTACTCTTCAATCATATTTTCCCTAAATTCTTGTTTAGTGCTTGGTTTTGATTACAGTAATATAATAATCTCATAATTCTACGTCTTTCCAAAGAGCGCAAGTTGAATGTCTTCAGCCTAGTTTCCTAGGAAAGGTTTCTGATGTTCGGAATCAACTTCTTGTAGTAATAATGTTGGTAGAATTACCGACGGTATATTTTCCAGTGTATTAATGTCCATCTTGTAATGTGGATACCACAACTAATTCTACATATAAAACTGGCAGTTGTGTCGTCCCCTACACGTTGAACTTCACTCTCAGCCATCGTTGAGTTATTAAGCATCTTTATTGAAGGTTTGGTCTACACATCTACCTTTCCTAAGCCGCATTGTTCATCTGCTATCCTACTCTCCGTCTTACTCTTAATTAAACCATACCCCCGGCCGGGATTGAACCCGCGGTCATAGAGTCTCAAAACTCCAGCCCGTCGCGTTAGCCACTAGACCAGCTAGCCACAATAAGATTCATCCAACTAGGTATATTTCTACACCATAGGAAAGTTAGCACAGGCACCTCTGTGACAACAAATGCATGGGTATGGTTTATTTGCAATCGTGTCATTACGATTTCTTGAGTCATGTTGACGGCAGTGAAGGGACTTGAGCTAGAGTTCGTCACGGCCACGCTAGCTGGAGATTCGTCTGTAAAAACTTGCATTTGTGGTCACAGAGGTGCCTGTGCTAACTTTCCTATGGTGTAGAAATATACCTAGTTGGATGAATCTTATTGTGGCTAGCTGGTCTAGTGGTTAACGCGACGGGCTGGAGTTTTGAGACTCTATGACCGCGGGTTCAATCCCGGCCGGGGGTATGGTTTATTTGCAATCGTGTCATTACGATTTCTTGAGTCAAGTTACTCTTAATTCTTTCAATAATAACTCTGCTATACATTTTACTAGGTATACTCAAACAGAATTATTTCCCTATATTTTTTAGACTCTCTATTGTCCCCTATGCCTTTATACAAAGGAACTATATATATATATATATATATATATATATATATATATATATATATATATATATATATATATATATATATATATTATTGGACCTGAAAAATGAGGCGTATGAAGTAGGGGGATGTCCAAGAGCTGGAGTTCATCCTGTGGTAACACCGAAGACGTGTTTGAAGGTGGCCTGGTGGCTAAAGCTCCCGCTTCACACACGGAGGGCCCGGGTTCGATTCCCGGCGGGTGGAAACATTTCGACACGTTTCCTTACACCTGTTGTCCTGTTCACCTAGCAGCAACTAGGTACCTGGGTGTTAGTCGACTGGTGTGGGTCGCATCCTGGGGGACAAGATTAAGGACCCCAATGGAAATAAGTTAGACAGTCCTCGATGACGCACTGACTTTCTTGGGTTATCCTGGGTGGCTAACCCTCCGGGGTTAAAAATCCGAACGAAATCTTATCTTATCTTAACAGGTGGATTAAAAAGTGAAGTGGATGAATCACCACTGTGAGGATAACATAGAACACTCGCTCACACGCTGACACTGTAATTTATTGTCTGCCACCTGTAAATGTTACACACACACACACACACACACACACACACACACACACACACACACACACACACACGCACGCACGATAAACCTCCTGGAGCAGGGAGAGAGTGGACCTAGTAGTGACCAGCAGCTATGAATCAACACCTGCAACCACATACAGGGGTGCCTGTGCACAGGCATCCCTGTGCTTCAGATTCTTCAAGACTCTGGTACTCTTTACTAATGCCAAGGCTGAAGGACTGATTACCACATCTTTTGTATAGTTCTACAGTCTTCCCATTATGTCCTTGAATACGTATTGATAAAGCCACTGGATGGCGAAACGTCTACAATAAAGATATCCAGATGTTGCACATGTGTCTAATTTTTTATCTTGTCGGTATTGTATACCATTCATATACAGTAATATTACGATATATAGTGCCATCATCTCACAACCATGACTCCGTCAATACAAGAGTACACCAGCGCAAGGAGTGCTGAAAGCTTAACGTGGCCACGTGGAGTGAGTGTAGCCACCCAGATGGTGGTGGTTGTGATACTTCTTGTGCCACGATGACACACCTCGCATATCACCTAAGATTGTGTGTATACCACCTAAGATTGTGTATATATCACTTAAGATTGTATATATTAAAAAGTTGACCTGAGACTTAATAGAGGAAAGTAAGGTGCAAGAGGAGGATGCGAGGTCACAGGTGGGCTGGGTCAGCCGGTGTGATAGACTGGTTACATCAGGTAAGCTCTCCACTTGACCTTCTTGGTCTTCAACCAACGCTGATGTTTCCAGGAGTGTGATTCAGTGTTGAACATTTGTCTTATCAACCTATCGGTACTGTATTTATAATACACATGGTGTTTCACTCGTAGGAGGCCCCGAGTTGGTACTCTAGTTGCAACCGTCTTTTTTGTATATTATGTCTAGTAAACGATAACTCGGGGCCTATGAGTGAAACACCCTGTATCCTTACCTCTCCCCATATTGAGCCATCCTTGTATTCGACTGTGTAGGCGAAACGTTGCATAAACATAACCATTGTTCATGTGTGTTACTCATGTACTTGTCGATGCCGTGTACCATTATTATAAATATAATTTAGTTATTTTTCCTAGGCCTCGTATTGCTTCTCCGACGTATGTCTTGTCACAGCCTCCACAAGGAAGAATCCTTGCGACAAGTTGTACGTCGCAATACTACGTGTCATTATCTGCTTGTGTGTCCTTTTTACCTGGCATAGTGTGGTAATTCTACCAATTTTATTAGAAAATTAAGTGTTGAACGTGTGGGAGGCTAGGTCGTTTAGTGATGAACGTGTGGGTGTGTGGTGTGGGAGGCTAGGTCGTTTAGTGATGAACGTGTGGGTGTGTGGTGTGGGAGGCTAGATCGTATAGTGATGAACGTGTGGGTGTGTGGTGTGGGAGGCTAGGTCGTTCAATGATGAATGTGTGCGAGTGTAGTGTGGGAGACTTGGTCGTTCAGGTAGTCAGTAGCCAGGTACAGCAATAAATATAAGGTCCCTGCAGTGATACCATCACCACAGTAGTGGTACTGTATCACCACAGTACTAACATGGTGTCACCACAGTACTAGCATGGTGTCACCACAGACATGACACCTCGGGCAATATGCTCCCTCCCTCAAACTTATCAACAAATGCATCAATTAACGAGGGAGCACAGCAACCCTGCGGAACGCTACCACTGCTCTGTAACAGAGGTAACCAGCCTGGGAGATAGCACTAAGCCCCGTATTTGTTTATACAGCGCCTGGAAAATGAGAGGTAATCAGCTTCGAAGGGTTCTAGATGCAATTTCTAGTGCATCAAGATCCCTACGCGGGCACCAAGACTTCCCTCCGTCCTGCCTTGAAGTGTCGAGACTACAACTCACACAACACCCACAACACAGAGTCTAGCCACAGTCGATCAGGCCCTGATCCACAGGGAGGCCTGGTCAAGGATTAGGTCGCTGGGCGTTGATCCCCGGAACTCCCTCCAGGTAGATCACTTACCTCATCATCTTTCACCTGTTTGAAATTCTAGACCCAAAAACTGCGGAGGAACACGAAAAATATTGTTTTTAAGGTTTATAATTCATTCATCTTCACTGCCTCACCACTACATCTAAGAGCACTTAACACCTCGCACGACTGCAGGAGGTATCCATGGAACGAGGTAGTTGGGCAATTAAGAATTGAAGAACACTGCAGCAGACCTACTGGCCCATACAAGGCTGGTACTTATCAAAACCACCCATTCCCATCCACGTATTTGTCCAACCTTTTTAGTATCTCGTGTACTAATCAACCCCAGCCCTTTTTCACTCTTATATAATTAGGTCATCGAGAGGGCCCGAGGAGGGTACTGTGACAGTGACCGCTGGAGGCTAAGACGAGCTGACAAGGAAGAGAGGTCAAGTGACGGGTCAAGTCAGACACATTGACAACACATACAGCTAAAAAGAGACAGACGGATAAATAAGAAATTTAGAGGAAGAATGTTATAAAAATGCGACAAAAAAAAAGATTGGAGGGAGGGGGTAAAGGAGGTTTTGTGGGCGAGGGGCTTGAACTTCCAACAAGCGTGCATGAGTGTTAGATAGGAGTGAATGGAGACGAATGGTTTTTGGGACCGGTCGAGCTGTTGGAGTGTGAGCAGGGCAATATTTAGTGGAGGGATTCAGGGAAACCGGTTATTTTTATATAGGCGGACTTGAGTACTGGAAATGGGAAGTACAATGCCTGCACTTTAAAGGAGGAGTTTGAGATATTGCCAGTTTGGAGAGATATGTTATATTTTTACTTTATATATGTTTCAACGCTGTTGTATTCTGAGCACCTCTGCAAAAACAGTG
This sequence comes from Cherax quadricarinatus, assembly GCF_038502225.1. Taxonomy (NCBI): domain Eukaryota; kingdom Metazoa; phylum Arthropoda; class Malacostraca; order Decapoda; family Parastacidae; genus Cherax; species Cherax quadricarinatus. The sequence continues at coordinate 8,998,504 of NC_091369.1, forward strand.
ATTATGTGTGAGTGTGGTGAAAGTGTTGAATGATGATGAAAGCATTTTCTTTTTGGGGATTTTCTTTCTTTTTGGGTTACCCTGCCTCGGTGGGAGACGGCCAACTTGTTGAAAAAAAAAATCTGCCGAGAATTCCAGGTCTACTTATTGGTCCCCCTCTAGCATCTAACCTGTTACTGGTTTCATGACAGTGTCAGTATGAATTTAGTCCAGTTTTCCTGTAAATTATAACGCTTCTCAGTAGCGCTTTGGAATTACGACTGAATGAATACAAACCAACCAAATAAAATTAGAGGCGTCTTAAGTGGTAATATTTCCAGTTCATGTAACTTGAATAATTAAGCAGATAAGTTGGTACACAACTCTTGAAGTATAACTTATTATACTTTTGTAATTTACTTATGTACATATTACATTACATATAGTGCTATGGGCACTTTGGATAAGAAACTGTACACGGCAGTACTCTTAATGTGTACTATCTGGTACATATGATGTGTATGTACTCGGTAAGTACAGTGGACTCTCGAATTTCATCCCTTTTCTGTATGTAAAACTATAGTTATTCTCTATAAAATGTATTTTTTTGTTAATATTTCTCATAAGTAATAATGTAAATCCAATTAATCTTTTCCAGACACCCAAAAATATCAACAGAAAATACATTTTATAGAGAATAAGTATAGTTTTACATTCAGAAAAGGGATGATGCTCGACTGAGAACGTGATTGACAACACAAGTCCCTAGATAAGCTAATTTCTGGACCATCGAGGCACTCAAACAACTTGAATATGACGACCCATTCACCAAACAGCAGTAATGCTCGAAGCAGCAGTGAACAGCAAGGAATCGAGGAGACCAAACACGGCCCTAACTTGGAGACCATCAGTAAAACCTCCAAGAAAAAAGCAAAAAACTTAGTACTGAGTTCAGCAATTCCAAATTCCTGAGTACGACAGTGCGTAGATACCAAAACAGTGTAGGTAGAGAGTTGATCTTGGGCAAGAGATAAGTGTCTCACGACACAACCTCTGAAAAAGTCAAATATCAATGTTTAAATAATGCTCTGTGAACAGAGTTGCACAGAGTTACGAGATGTATATCCCTATTCACCAACGGAGACGTACTATATCAAAAACAAGAGTCTAAGTAACTTGTCCTGCTGAGAACGGCGTTCTTCCAGACAGAGCAGAGATGGAGGTGTTGACTCTGCAAGGAGCAGCCAGGGAGAGAGGCCCTGCTGATCCATCGTAAAAGGGGCAGGTAGTTTGCAGCGTTGGCAGCCAGTCGGAATTCTCCTTGAACGAGCAGTGAGAGGTATAGTTGTTACATCGTACATCCGTACATATATATATATATATATATATATATATATATATATATATATGCCAAATAATAATATTATAAAGCATGATATTTTCGTTTTAGCTATTAACGAAAACATCTGCAGTATAATATTAGATGAAAACGCAATATATATACAATAATTATGGCGTCCTTTTTCGGAGGACGCTACAAAGAGACACTCTAGAAAGACATATTGACGACTCGGAAGCGAAATATAGAGAACCAATAGATAAAAGGAAACTTGATAATGAGGGAGATGGAGAGAGACAGAAACCAACACGAGACCAATAGACTAACGTGAGACAGAGGTCAAGAGAGACCGAGATAAACCGAGACAAGACAAACAAAAAAAGACCAATAGATTAAGAAGTTGAGATTAAGAGCAGATTGACGACACACAGATACACAAAAAAATAACAGACCAACGGATAAACAGAAAACGGAAGCGAAGGGATACAGAGACGAAGGGAAACGGAGACGAAGAGAAACGAAGACAAAGCGGTAGACGAGAGAAACTGCAGCTGCTTCTCAGCTCAGACAAAAATAATCTTACAAAGACACGAGAAAACTCTGCACTTCCAACTGCGCCTTAGTGCCTTCCTGGTGACCTTGGTGCCTTCCTGGTGACCTTAGTGCCTTCCTGGTGACCTTAGTGCCTTCCTGGTGACCTTAGTGCCTTCCTGGTGCCCTTAGTGCCTTCCTGGTGCCCTTAGTGCCTTCCTGGTGACCTTAGTGCCTTCCTGGTGACCTTGGTGCCTTCCTGGTGACCTTAGTGCCTTCCTGGTGACCTTAGTGCCTTCCTGGTGACCTTAGTGCCTTATTGGTGACCTTAGTGCCTTCCTGGTGACCTTGGTGCCTTCCTGGTGACCTTAGTGCCTTCCTGGTGACCTTAGTGCCTTCCTGGTGACCTTGGTGCCTTCCTGGTGACCTTGGTGCCTTCCTGGTGACCTTAGTGCCTTCCTGGTGACCTTAGTGCCTTCCTGGTGACCTTAGTGCCTTCCTGGTGACCTTGGTGCCTTCCTGGTGACCTTAGTGCCTTCCTGGTGACCTTAGTGCCTTCCTGGTGACCTTGGTGCCTTCCTGGTGACCTTAGTGCCTTCCTGGTGACCTTAGTGCCTTCCTGGTGACCTTAGTGCCTTCCTGGTGACCTTGGTGCCTTCCTGGTGACCTTGGTGCCTTCCTGGTGACCTTAGTGCCTTCCTGGTGACCTTAGTGCCTTCCTGGTGACCTTGGTGCCTTCCTGGTGACCTTGGTGCCTTCCTGGTGACCTTGGTGCCTTCCTGGTGACCTTAGTGCCTTCCTGGTGACCTTAGTGCCTTCCTGGTGACCTTAGTGCCTTCCTGGTGACCTTAGTGCCTTCCTGGTGACCTTAGTGCCTTCCTGGTGACCTTGGTGCCTTCCTGGTGGCCTTGGTGCCTTCCTGGTGACCTTAGTGCCTTCCTGGTGACCTTAGTGCCTTCCTGGTGACCTTAGTGCCTTCCTGGTGACCTTAGTGCCTTCCTGGTGACCTTAGTGCCTTCCTGGTGACCTTGGTGCCTTCCTGGTGACCTTAGTGCCTTCCTGGTGACCTTAGTGCCTTCCTGGTGACCTTAGTGCCTTCCTGGTGACCTTAGTGCCTTCCTGGTGACCTTGGTGCCTTCCTGGTGACCTTGGTGCCTTCCTGGTGACCTTGGTGCCTTCCTGGTGACCTTAGTGCCTTCCTGGTGACCTTAGTGCCTTCCTGGTGACCCTGGTGCCTTTCTGGTGACCTTGGTGCCTTCCTGGTGACCTTGGTGCCTACCTGGTGACCTTGGTGCCTTCCTGGTGAGCTTAGTGCCTTCCTGGTGACCTTAGTGCCTTCCTGGTGATCTTGGTGCCTTCCTGGTGACCTTAGTGCCTTCCTGATGACCTTGGTGCCTTCCTGGTGACCTTAGTGCCTTCCTGGTGACCTTAGTGCCTTCCTGGTGACCTTGGTGCCTTCCTGGTGGCCTTGGTGCCTTCCTGGTGACCTTGGTGCCTTCCTGATGACCTTGGTGCCTTCCTGGTGACCTTGGTGCCTTCCTGGTGACCTTGGTGCCTTCCTGGTGACCTTAGTGCCTTCCTGGTGACCTTAGTGCCTTCCTGGTGACCTTAGTGCCTTCCTGGTGCCCTTAATGCCTTCCTGGTGCCCTTAGTGCCTTCCTGGTGACCTTAGTGCCTTCCTGGTGACCTTGGTGCCTTCCTGGTGACCTTAGTGCCTTCCTGGTGACCTTAGTGCCTTCCTGGTGACCTTAGTGCCTTATTGGTGACCTTAGTGCCTTCCTGGTGACCTTGGTGCCTTCCTGGTGACCTTAGTGCCTTCCTGGTGACCTTAGTGCCTTCCTGGTGACCTTGGTGCCTTCCTGGTGACCTTGGTGCCTTCCTGGTGACCTTAGTGCCTTCCTGGTGACCTTAGTGCCTTCCTGGTGACCTTAGTGCCTTCCTGGTGACCTTGGTGCCTTCCTGGTGACCTTAGTGCCTTCCTGGTGACCTTAGTGCCTTCCTGGTGACCTTGGTGCCTTCCTGGTGACCTTAGTGCCTTCCTGGTGACCTTGGTGCCTTCCTGGTGACCTTGGTGCCTTCCTGGTGACCTTGGTGCCTTCCTGGTGACCTTAGTGCCTTCCTGGTGACCTTGGTGCCTTCCTGGTGACCTTGGTGCCTTCCTGGTGACCTTGGTACCTTCCTGGTGACCTTAGTGCCTTCCTGGTGACCTTGGTGACTTTGGTGCCTTCCTGGTGACCTTAGTGCCTTCCTGGTGACCTTAGTGCCTTCCTGGTGACCTTTGTGCCTTCCTGGTGACCTTTGTGCCTTCCCGGTGACCTTTGTGCCTTCCCGGTGACCTTTGTGCCTTCCCGGTGACCTTGGTACCTTCCTGGTGACCTTGGTGCCTTCCTGGTGACCTTGGTGCCTTCCTGGTGGCCTTAGTGCCTTCCTGGTGACCTTAGTGCCTTCCTGGTGACCTTAGTGCCTTCCTGGTGACTTTAGTGCCTTCCTGGTGACCTTGGTGCCTTCCTGGTGACCTTAGTGCCTTCCTGGTGACCTTAGTGCCTTCCTGGTGACCTTAGTGCCTTAATGGAGACCTTTGTGCCTTCCTGGTGACCTTTGTGCCTTCCTGGTGACCTTGGTGCCTTCCTGACCTTGGTGCCTTCCTGGTGACCTTAGTGCCTTCCTGGTGACCTTTGTGCCTTCCTGGTGACCTTTGTGCCTTCCTGGTGACCTTTGTGCCTTACTGGTGACCTAAGTGCCTTTCTGGTGACCTCTATGCCTTACTGGTGACCTTAGTGCCTTCCCATTGACCTTACTGTCTTCCTGGAGACCTTTGTGCCTTACTGGTGACCTTAGTGCCTTCCCATTGACATTACTGCCTTCCTGGTGACCTTATTGCCTTACTGGCGACTTTACTGCCTTCTTGGTAATCTTAGTGCCTTCCTGGTGACCTTTGTGCCTTCCTGGTGACCTTTGTGCCTTCCTGGTGACCTTTGTGCCTTCCTGGTGACCTTTGTGCCTTACTGGTGACCTAAGTGCCTTACTGGTGACCTTTGTGCCTTACTGGTGACCTTTGTGCCTTACTGGTGACCTTTGTGCCTTACTGGTGACCTTTGTGCCTTACTGGTGACCTTTGTGCCTTACTGGTGACCTTTGTGCCTTACTGGTGACCTTAGTGCCTTTCTGGTGACCTCTATGCCTTACTGGTGACCTTAGTGCCTTCCCATTGACATTACTGCCTTCCTGGTGACCTTATTGCCTTACTGGCGACTTTACTGCCTTCTTGGTAATCTTAGTGCCTTGCTGGTGACCTTAGTGTCTTGCTGGTGAGCTTAGTGCCTTGCTGGTGATCTTAGTGCCTTGCTGGTCATTTTAGTGCCTTGGTGATCTTAGAGCCTTTCCGGTGATCTTAGTGCCTTTCTGATGATCTTAGTTCCTTCCCAGTGACCTTGGTGCCTTCCTGGTGACCGTGGTGCTTTCCTGGTGACCTTGTTGCCTACCTGGTGACCGTGGTGCTTTCCTGGTGACCTTGGTGCCTTTCTGGTGATAGTGCCTTCCTGGTGACCTTGGTGCCTTGCTGGTGACCATGGTGCCTTCCTGGGTACCTCAGTGCCTTGCTGGTGACCTTCGTGCCTTGCTGGTGACCTTGGTGCCTTCCTGGGTACCTCAGTGCCTTCCTGGTGACCTTGGTGCCTTCTTAGTCCCTTTTTGGTGATGTCCGTACCTTCCTGGTGATATCAGTACCTTCCTGGTGATATCAGTACCTTCCTGGTGACTTCAGTGACTGTGATTGTGAATGAGTTAGGTGCAGTCAGGGTCAGACCGGTCAGGAGGCAGAGAAATGTCTTGGTGCTCGACTCTTGTTCCTGGTGACCCAAAACTACAGCTTCTGGATATAAGACCGAGGTCTTATGTCTAATGGATGGTGAAAGAGGAGGACAGGGATAGAGCTGAGTGGGTGGTCACTATCAGTGAGTGGGTGGGTGGTCACTATCAGTGAGTGGGTGGGTGGTCATTATCAGTGAGTAGGAGGTCACTATTAGTGAGTGGGTGGTCATTATCAGAGCCCTGGTACTATGTATGGTCACTGTTATGATAATTTAGTTATCAGAGAGACGTATATCACTTTACCTGTATTTGTGTGTTTTGTGTGTGTGGTGTTTTGTGTGTGTGGTGTTTTGTGTGTGTGGTGTTTTGTGTGTGTGGTGTTTTGTATGTGTGGTGTTTTGTATGTGTGGTGTTTTGTGTGTGTGGTGTTTTGTGTGTGTGTGTTTTGTGTGTGTGTGTGTTTTGTGTGTGTGGTGTTTTGTGTGTGTGGTGTTTTGTGTGTGTGTGTGTTTTGTGTGTGTGGTGTTTTGTGTGTGTGGTGTTTTGTGTGTGTGGTGTTTTGTGTGTGTGGTGTTTTGTGTGTGTGTGTGTGTTTTGTGTGTGTGGTGTTTTGTGTGTGTGGTGTTTTGTGTGTGTGTGTGTTTTGTGTGTGTGTGTGTGTTTTGTGTGTGTGGTGTTTTGTGTGTGTGTTTTGTGTGTGTGGTGTTTTGTGTGTGTGGTGTTTTGTGTGTGGTGTTTTGTGTGTGTGGTGTTTTGTGTGTGGTGTTTTGTGTGTGGTGTTTTGTGTGTGTGTGTGTTTTGTGTGTGTGGTGTTTTGTGTGTGTGGTGTTTTGTGTGTGGTGTTTTGTGTGTGTGGTGTTTTGTGTGTGGTGTTTTTGTGTGTGTGGTGTTTTGTGTGTGTGTGTGTTTTGTGTGTGTGTTTTGTGTGTGTGGTGTTTTGTGTGTGTGTTTGTGTTTTGTGTGTGTGTGTTTTGTGTGTGGTGTTTTGTGTGTGTGTTTTGTGTGTGGTGTTTTGTGTGTGTGGTGTTTTGTGTGTGTGGTGTTTTGTGTGTGTGGTGTTTTGTGTGTGTGGTGTTTTGTGTGTGTGGTGTTTTGTGTGTGTGGTGTTTTGTGTGTGTGGTGTTTTGTGTGTGTGGTGTTTTGTGTGTGTGTATTTTGTGTGTGTGGTGTTTTGTGTGTGTGGTGTTTTGTGTGTGTGGTGTTTTGTGTGTGTGGTGTTTTGTGTGTGTGGTGTTTTGTGTGTGTGGTGTTTTGTGTGTGTGGTGTTTTTTTTGTGTGTGTGTGTGTGTGGTGTTTTGTGTGTGTGGTGTTTTTTGTGTGTGTGGTGTTATGTGTGTGTGGTGTTTTGTGTGTGGTGTTTTGTGTGTGTGTGTGTGTGTGTGTGTTTTTGTGTGTGTGTGTGTGGTGTGGTGTTTTGTGTGTGTGGTGTTTTTTGTGTTTTGTGTGTGTGGTGTTTTGTGTGTGTGGTGTTTTGTGTGTGTGGTGTTTTGTGTGTGTGGTGTTTTGTGTGTGTGTGTATTTTGTGCGTGTGGTGTTTTGTGTGTGTGGTGTTTTGTGTGTGTGGTGTTTTGTGTGTGTGTGTATTTTGTGTGTGTGGTGTTTTGTGTGTGTGTGTATTTTGTGTGTGTGGTGTTTTGTGTGTGTGTGTGCATCTCAGGTGTGGTGTCTGTGTGTGCAGTGACTTTGTAGTGTGTGGTGTCTTGTGCTGTGCATCTTGTGTGTGGCCTTGGTGTGTGGTGTCTTGTGTGTGCACTGTGTGTGTGTGTGTGGGGTCTTGGTGTGTGGTGTCTTGTGTGTGGTGTCTTGTGTGGTGGTGCTTGTGTGGTGCTCCCAGTGTGTGGTGTCTGGTGTGATCTTGTGTGTGGGCTCTGTGTGTGTGTGTCTTGTGTGGTGCTTGCCTGTGTGCTGTGTGTATGGTGTCTGTGTGGTGGTGCTGTGTGTGCAGTGTCTTGTGTGTGGTGCCTGTGTGTGTCTGGTGCCTGTGTGTCGTGTGTCTTGTGTGTGGGCTCTCGGTGTGTGTGGCTCAGGTGTGTGGTGTCTTGTGTGTGGTGTCTTGTGGTGGTTCTGTGTGGTGCGGCTCTGTGCGTGTGTCTTGGTGTGGCTTGTGCGTGTGGTGCTCTGTGTGTTTCGTGTGCAGTGCGTGGTGTCGTGTGCGTCACTTGTGTGCCTGTGTGGTCTGTGTGTGTGTGTCTGTGTGTGGTGTCTGGTGTGCTAGTGGTGCTTGTGCGTGCGGCTTGTGTGCTGTCTTGTGCGGTGGTGTCTTGTGTGGTGCAGTCTGTGGTGTGTGGTCTTGTGCTGGTGTCTCAGTGTGTGGTGTTCTGTGTGTGTGCGTGCTTCAGTGTGTGGTGTCTTGTGCGTGTGGTGCCTTGTGTGTGCGTCTTGGTGTGTGGCTCTCAGTGTGCAGCCTTGTGTGTGAGTGCTTTAGTGTGTGGGCTCTTGTGTGGTGGTGGCCTTGTGTGTGCGCGTGCGCGTGTGCAGGCGTGTGTGCGTGGTGCTCTTGTGCGTGCGGCTCTTGTGCGTGGTGTCTTGTGGTGTGCCATGCAGGCTTGTGGTGTGTGTCTTGTGCTGGCTTGCGTGGTGCAGTCTGGCGGTGTCTTGAGTGTGCGCATTCAGCGTGGGTCAGGTGCGCGTCTTGGCGTGGTGCGTCTTGTGCTGTGCGTCTCTTGCGTGTGGTGTCTTGTGCAGGCATTTGTCGTGGTGCTCCTGTGTGTGCGTGGTGGCATCTCGTGCGGGCTTGGTGCGTGGTGCTTGCGTCAGCTTGTGCGTGGGCTCTTTGTGTGCATCGTGCGTGCGTCGGCCTGTGTGTGCTTGTGTGCCTTGTGCGTGGTGTCTTGTGCGTGCGCTCTGTGCAGGTGGTGTGCAGGCTCGTGGCTCGTGGTGCTGGTGCTTGTGCGTGGCTTGCGTGGTGCCTGTGTGCAGGCTCGTGTGCGTGATCTTGGCGTGTGGTGTCTTGTGTGTGCATCTCTGGTGCTGTGTGTGCTCTGTGTGGGGCCTTGTGTGTGTCGTGCGCTTGTGTGCGTGTGATTCTGTGTGCGTGTGTGCTTGTGCGTGGTTGGGTGTGGTGTCTGTGCGTGTCTCTGTGCGTGGGTCTGTGTGTGGCACTCTTGTGGTGGTGCTCTTGTGCGGCATTCTGGCAGGCGCTTGTGTGTGTCTGCTTCGTGTGTGCGTGGTCCGTGTGTGTGCATTCTGTGGTGGTGTCTTGTGTGTGTGCTTCTGTGTGTGTGGTGTCTTGTGCGTGGTGTCTGTGTGTGTGTCTTTGGTGTGCACCTTGTGTGGTGTCTTTGTGTGTGTGTGTATCTTGTGTGTGTGGTGTCTTGTGTGTGTGTGTGTCTGTGTGTGTGGTGTCTGTGTGTGTGGTGTCTTGTGTGTGGTGTCTAGTGTGTGCATTCTGTGTGTGGCGTTCTGTGTGTGCCTGTGTGTCGTGGTGCGTCTTGGTGTGTGGTGCTTGTGCAGTGGTGTCTTGTGTGTGCTCTGTGGTGCGGCTCTGTGTGTGGTGTCTGTGTGTAGGTGCCTTGTGCGTGTGCTAGGTGTGTGCATTGTGTGGTGGTGCTCTGTGTGTGCAGGCTTGTGTGGCGGCTTGGTGTGTGGTGTCTGTGTGGTGTCTTGTGTGCGTGGTGTCTTGTGTGTGTGCGTGTCTTGTGTGTGTGCAGGTCTGTGTGTGTGTTCTTGTGTGTGGGCCTTGTGTGTGCAGTGGCCTAGTGTGGTGTGCTTGTGTGTGCATTGTTGTGTGTGCTTGTGTGGAGGCCTTGTGTGTGGGTGCTTCAGTGTGTGCATCTTAGTGTGTGGTGTCTGTGTGTGTGGTCTTGTGCATGTGCGTCTTTGATGTGAGTGTCTTGTGTGGTGGCATCTTGTGTGTGTGTGTGTTCTAGTGTGTCATTGCTTTATGCGTGTGTGTCTATGTGTGTGGATGCTCTATGTGTGTCGTCTAGGCAGTGTGTGTCTGTGTGCAGTGCTTGTGTGTGTGGTGCCCAGTGTGTGAGGCTCTATGTGTGTGGTCTTGTGTGTGCATCTTGTGTGTGTGTGTGCTCTGTGTGTCTGTGTGTGTTTGTGTGTGGTGTTCTTGTGTGTGTGTCTATGTGTGTGTGTCTGTGTGTGGGTTTTTGTGTGTGTGGTGTTTGTGTGTGGTGCCTTGTGTGTGGTCTTGTGTGTGTGGTGCCTTTGTGTGGTGTGTGTCTGTGTGTGGTGTCTCTGTGTGTGTGAGCTTGTGTGTGTGGTGTCTGTGTGTGGCTCGTGGTGTCATTGTGTGTCTGTGTGTGTGGTGTCTTGTGTGTGTGGTGTCTTGTGTGTGTGGTGTCTAGTGTCAGGTGTTCAGTGTGGTGTCTTGTGTGTGGCGGCCTTGTGTGTGGTGCTTTGTGCTGTGTCGTGCATGTCAGTGTGTGTGGTGTCTTGTGTGTGTGTGTGTGTCTAGTGTGTGTGTTGTGCATGTTTTGTGTGTGTGGTGCTAGTGCGTGTGTGTGTACAGTGTGTGTGTGTCTCGGTGTGTGGTGCTCTAGTGTGTGGTGTCTGTGTGTGTGGTGTCTTGTGTGTGTGTCTGTGTGTGTGTTTCAGTGGTGGTGTCTGTGTGTGATCTTGTGTGTGGCACTTGTGTGCAGTGTGGCTTGTGTGTGTGGCTCGTGTGTGGTGTCTGTGTGTTTGTGTTTTGTGTGTTTTGTGTGTGTTTTATGTGTGTTTTGTGTGTTTTGTGTGTGTTTTGTGTGTGTGTGTGTGTGTTTTGTGCGTTTTGTGTGTGTTTTGTGTGTGTGTGTTTTGTGTGTTTTGTGTGTGTGTGTGTTTGTGTTTGTGTGTGTTTGTGTGTTTGTGTGTGTTTGTTTGTGTGTGTGTGTGTGTGTGTGTGTGTGTGTGTGTGTGTGGTACAGACCAGTTATCGAGGTACAAAGCACTCCCTTACCACTGTGAAGCTGAAAAAGTACTTCCTAACATCACCGTGACTCCAACTTGCATATAACTTCCATCTGTGTATCCTTTTTCCTGGTTCTCGCATTATCAGTTCCTTTGAGTATCTTTCACGTCGTAATAATGACTCCCCCAACTTCTTTCTTTCTTCGGAACAAGTCTTGTTGCAAACTCTTGGACCTTCTTAAGTTTTTGAATATGTTACGTAATATACACCTAGTTGTTGTGATGTGTGAAAGTTGTGTGGGGTTAGGTTTAAGTTGTGTGGGGTTAGGTTTAAGTTGTGTGGGGTTAGGTTTAAGTTGTGTGGGTTTAGGTTTAAGTTGTCTGGGGCTAGGTTTAAGTTGTGTGGGGTAGGGTTTAAGTTGTGTGGGGTTAGGTTTAAGTTGTGTGGGGTTAGGTTTAAGTTGTGTGGGGTTAGGTTTAAGTTGTCTGGGGCTAGGTTTAAGTTGTGTGGGGTAGGGTTTAAGTTGTGTGGGGTTAGGTTTAAGTTGTGTGGGGTTAGGTTTAAGTTGTGTGGGGTTAGGTTTAAGTTGTGTGGGGTTAGGTTTAAATGGTGTGGGGTTAGGTTTAAATGGTGTGGGGTTAGGTTTAAATGGTGTGAGTAAGCCAGGGAAAGTCTCGTCACATGACCAAAAGTTGCACTGGACAGGTCATCACATGACAGACATTTTCCTCTTCCTGACACAACACCAACAGCAAGGTGGGAGGGAAGGGAAGGGGAGGGGGAGGGGGGAAGGAATAATGAGGGAGCAAGCATCTACATATATGGTAGTCCTCCAGGTTTGAGGGAGTGGTGGGTGGGAGGGTGGGTGGGAGTGGTGGTTGGGAGGGTGGGTGGGAGGGAGCAAGCCTGGAGGCAACCTGGTCTTGGCTTCCTCCTCTGACCTCTTAGTGACCTCTTGACACCCATACCTTTCACCTCTGTGACCTCTTGACACCCATACCTTTCACCTCTGTGACCTCTTAATACCCATACCTTTGACCTCTCACCTCAGTTAGTGAAAATAATAATAATAATAATTATTATTATTGTTGTTATTCGGAATTCTTCCCCCGTAAGTCATGCGTGTCGTAAGAGGCGACTAAAATGCCGGGAGCAAGGGGCTAGTAACACCTCTTGTATAAATTACTAGATTTTAAAAGAAAAACTATCGTTTTTCTTTTTAGATCACCCTGCCTCGGTGGGATACCGCCGGTGTATTATTATTATTATTATTATTATTATTAACAAGTGTTAATAGGTAATAAAGAGTTACAAGAGTGAAGGATTCCCTTAATCACCTATTATAAGTTTAAAGTAGGAAGTATGGCAACAGTGTCAGTGTTTCTGGCAACACTTGGCAGTGACAGTGTTGCCATCATCCTCTTCAAGTTAATTGTTAATGGAAGTTTAAAGCCAATCTACTCTACGAGGGTCACTAAGGCAGCACCGTCTTCACCGCCCGTCAAGAATACTTTAATACCTAAAACAGGGATTAAAGTGTATAAACACTGACAACTACACCTCTAGCATGTTTACCTGGATACCTGGAGGTTATTCCGGGGATCAACGCCCCCGCGGCCCGGTCCATGACCAGGCCTCCCGATGGATCAGGGCCTGGTCAACTAGGCTGTTACTGCTGGCCGCACGCAGTCCAACGTACGAGCCACAGCCCGGCTGATCCGGCACTGACTTTAGGTATCTGTCCAGCTCTCTCTTGAAGGCAGCCAGGGGTTTATTGGCAATTCCCCTAATGCTTGATGGGAGGCTGTTGAACAGTTTTGGGCCCCGGACACTTATGGTGTTTTCCCTTAGTGTACCAATGGCGCCCCTACTTTTTATTGGGGGCATTTTGCATCGCCTGCCCAGTCTTTTACTTTCGTAGGGAGTGATTTCTGTGTGCAGATTTGGGACCATTCCTTCCAAGATTTTCCAAGTGTAGATTATGATATATCTCTCCCTCCTGCGTTCCAACGAGTACAAGTCAAGTGCTTCCAAGCGTTCCCAGTAGTTAAGGTGCTTGACAGAACTTATACGTGCAGTAAAGGTTCTCTGTACACTCTCTAGATCTGCAATTTCACCTGCTTTGAATGGAGATGTTAATGTACAGCAGTATTCCAGCCTAGAGAGAACAAGTGATTTGAAAAGGATCATCATGGGCTTGGCATCTCTCGTTTTGAAAGTTCTCATTATCCATCCTATCATTTTCTTTGCACGTGCGATCGTGGCACGTGTATATTATATATATATATATATATATATATATATATATATATATATATATATATATATATATATATATATATGTGTGTGTGTGTGTATGTCGTGCTGAATAGGTAAAATTGGTCAATTAACAAGAACTCATTTAAAATTAAATCCTTTGTAACATTTTCTCTTATACATTTAAAGATGTATATATATATTTTCATTATGTTAATGTAAAACTTAATAATTTTGTACCAAAAAACATTTGAAAACTTACCTAACTTTATTATAACAAGTACAATTTAATTTAGCCTAATCCAACTAAATATATTTTAGATAAGTTTACAATATATTAAACACAATGAAATATATTTTTCGTTAGGTTCAAAAGGATTTTTGAGAAATTATTGCATACACAAATTTTAGTTTGCCTTATTCGGCAAGAAGAGCGTTGCTATTTAAGCCAAAATCGAAAGTTTCACCTATTCGACACGACATTATATATATATATATATATATATATATATATATATATATATATATATATATATATATATATATATATATATATATATATATATATATATTGTGTAGTGGTAGGCTGATGATCCATTAGACTGTGAGGAATGCAGTCGGGCATACATTAAACTGGAAATCGTGAGTCAAAGGTAAAATCATTTTTATTCTTGAGTTTGACGCAGCTGAGGAACTTCAACTGAATGCTGATTGGTTGAGTTAATACACATACTTAGTGAGCACTGTGGTAGGTACTCCCTCCTAGTACTGGGTAGGTACTCCCTCCTAGTACTGGGTAGGTACTCCCTCCTAGTACTGGGTAGGTCCTCCTCCTGCCACCAGAGCAGTCTCAAGTCTTGGTGCCATGGATTCAAGGTGCTTGAAACATTCCTTAGAGATTCCGGTGCATGTTGACATGATAGCATCACGCAGTTGTGTCGTAGGGGTTCGTGAGGAGATATTGGTGAAAGAAATACACACGTTGGAAGTCTTGGAGGCGTATAATTGAGTTGAGAAGCTCAGGAGCCCTGCGTTGTCAAGCCTAGCCTACCTAGCGGAACTGAGGAGGCTTCTAGCTAGCAGCACACATGTGCGGGACTCGTGACGTCACGCAAGAAGAGAGCCTATCTATAAAGTAGTTGGGATTATCTAAGGATACTACACAAGTACACAGTAACACTACTGACAGTTTCTGCAGATTTGCTGGCTGCACATTCATGCTGTGAATATCCTGCTCCATTCCTTCCCAAATTTGTATGTCAAATTCTGACACTTCTCTTTGCATGTCGCAGCAGAAATCACGATTCGTCAGACCAGGTGACGGTTTTCTCTTCTTCAACTGTTCAGCTTTGGTGAGCCTGTGTCCACTGTAGCCTCAGTTTCTAGTTCTTAGCTGACAGGAGTGCAACTCAGTGTTTGCTGCTGCTGCTGAGCCATTCCCTTCAAGGTTCGACGTGCTGTGCATTCAAAGATACTCTTCTAGATACCACTGTTGTAACACGTGGTTATTTGAGTTACGGTCGACTTCCTGTTATCTTGAAACAGTTTGGCCATTCTTCTCTGACCTCTCATTATCATGACGTTTACACTCACAGAACTGCCGCTCACTGAATGTTTAGTGTTTTTCTAGAGATTGTTTTATGTGGAAATAACAGGATGGACAGTTTCTTAGATACTCAGACCACCCCGTCTGTCACCAACAATCACAAATAAATAACAAAAAGGCACAATACCACCTCCATCACCACCACCACCTCCATCACCACCACTACCTCCTCCACCGCTACCATCACTATCACCACCATTGCAGGATGAGAGTGTTACCTCGAAGCTGTTACCATGACAACGCTGACGACCCAAAATAGTCACACAATGGCTGTGTGGAGGTGTGGGATGTGTGGGGGAGATGTGGGATGTGTGGGAGTGGGGGGGAAGGTGGGTGACATAGAGCTGTACCATTTTATAAACTGGTTAATTTTGATGGCTAGAGATCAACTTAGCTTAATTTTTCCAAGCTTAACGCATGTAACGTAACATACCATAATTTAACGAAGCGTAACGTTATGTAACGTAACGTAACTGAGACATTTGTTACAAACCTCGGGGTGAGCATACTGCCGAGCATATCACCCGAGGCACACAACAAAATAACCGCTGAAGCAAACACAAGACTGACAAGTTGAAGGAGAGATTAGAGGAGCTAAACCTGACGATACAAGAGGACAGATGGAACAGAGGGGACATGATTACGACATACAAAATACTGAGTAGAACTGAGAGGATGGATAGGGAGTGTGTTTGAGAGGTTAGTATCGGTACACGAGGCCACAAATGAGACTTAGAGTGGTCAGGAAGTGGAACGACAGGATCCATACATAGTTTTAGGATTAGGTATGACAGAGATAACGTAATTAGGAGTGATCCCAGTAGTGGCCACCTGTTGGGTTCATACAGCCACGGCGTGTTGTACACAACATACAGCCACGACGTGTTGTATACAACATACAACGACGACGCGTTGTATACAACATACAGCCACGATGTGTTGTATACAACATACAGCCACGATGTGTTGTATACAACCTACAGCCACGATGTGTTGCATACAACATACAGCCAATACGTGTTGTATACAACATACAGCCACAACGTATTATATACCACACAATACTTGCTGAAGCATAATATATACCTGCCAGTATTGAGAGAAGCCTCCCTACTTGTTGACATTATAACGCCCAAGAGATTTTCCGTATTTTTGGCCCTCCATCAGAGGTCCTCGTCACCTGATGGGGGCCTCGGTTATGACCACACACACACACACACACACACACACACACACACACACACACACACACACACACACACACACACACACACACACACACACACACACACACACACACATACATTGACAAGTGTTAGAGTTTCACAGGTGTCTGTGGTGTGTGGAGAGAGAGCAACAGGTGGAGAGGTCACAAAATTTATAGATACACATATGATGATCTATTCACATGTTGAAGAATAAGACACTTGTGCAACTTTTGCGAATCTTTATTGTGGCAACGTTTCGCCAGCCAGTGACTTCTTCAGTCCAGTACAGAGAATTCTGAACTGTTAAAGATTAGAAGGATAATGAAGTAATCAGTCCCTCAGCCTGGAGTCGATGTGTCCATCAATCTGGACTCCAGGCTGAAGGACTGATTACCTCATTCTCCTCATCTTTCACAGCTTTCTCTGTACTGGACTGAAGAAGCCACTGGCTGGCGAAACGTTTCGGAATAGATACCTGACTGTTGCACATGTATCTTGCTTATCAACTTCAAACCTATAACATTAATGCAGCTACCTCAAAAGAGGCTTCGAAGTGCTTTTGGAGTGCTCAGAAACAAATTGATCAGTTTAAGTTAAAAAAATTATGTATGTACTGGAATTATATGGAGGTGGGAATATCAGCGAGGGGAAATTTCTCCCTCGTTTGACGTAGTACTGGTTAGTTACTTATGTACTTACAACAGTATATCTCGCACTTAACTGGCTATTGCGTTTGTATAATTTTTAGATTTTGCTGCTAAAGTGGCTAATTTATTGTGTACCTCATATACATCCTGTGGATGGTAGTGGCTAGTTTATTGTGTACTTCATACCCATCCTGTGGACGGCGCAAGAGCATATAGATACACAAAAGGCCTAGGAACTAGGCTCCAGAAGCTTTTACAGGAGTACATCTGGATTTATATCTACAGTTGACTTATCTGTTAAAAGCAAATTTAGGAAATTTGCTTAATATATCTAGTATCTTTTTTTCATTAATGAGATATCTTGACATATGACATATTGTTACACAGGGTTATCAGTTAATACTGGGAGATTTAGGCTCGACAATGAGGGTATTTTGAAGGGACTCAGAGTGCCTGAGGTGTTAACGCGGATCCCAGCACGTTGTAAATGTTGAACTTGTAGCCACTGACGAGTCGGACTGTAAGTGTGCTGAAAGTTGTGCTCACCTCGATGGCTCCCTTGGAAGAAGTGGGTTGGAGAAATATAGGAGGGGGTGTGGAGGCTGTAGGAGTGCATGGATATGTGTGAGGTGTGTACAGGTGGTAGAGATGTGTGGGGTTGTTACGGAGGTGGTAGTTGTGTGATAGTGGTGATAAGGTGGTGTAAAGGTGAAAGGTGGGTGTAGGAGTGTGTGGTAGTGGTATGTGGAGATGATATAGTGTGTGGTAGTATGGGGTGCGTGAGAGAACGAGAACTATGTTCTGGGCTATATATACACACTTGACACCTAATAATAGCCAGTGATATTAATAATTAAGTTGGTCCTCATTATTTACGGGGCTCCTGCCAGAGGCTGACTGAACTTCTCTACAGCCATTTTATAAACATCTAAACTAGAGACCTAATCTAACCTAGTTGGACGAATCTTATTGTGGCTAGCTGGCCCAGTGGCTAAAGCGACGGTCTGGAGTTTTGAGACTGATCGCGGGTTCTAACCCCGCCCGTGGTATGGTTTGTTTGCAATCGTGTCATTACGATTTCGTGAGTCATAGAGACCTCATCTCTCTAGACTAACTCCTCTAGACCTAATCTGTGGAGCTCCAGTCACTGAGATAATCTGTTGTATGCTGACCTAATTTTTGGATATTAACTCGCTGGATATCTAAACCATCTTGTCTCTCCCTTATCTTCACCCTGATCGCCTCTTCCTTACCTTCACCCTAATCCCCTCCCTAGCTTCACCCTCATTCCTCTCCCTGACCTCTTCACCCACGGCACCCTGACTCCCCTCTCCCTCATTCCATAACTCCCTCATGTCTCTCCCTCACCTTCCCCTCCCCCTCCCCCTCACCCCCTCCCTAACCATCCCTCTCTCCTGTCATTGATTTCTGATGAAGCTGATTTTTATTTATATCTCGAGGAGGGAAGATCTTACTGGTTGTGTGTTGTGTGTAATCACCTATTTGCGGTTGCAGGGGTTGATAATAGCTCCTGGCCCCGCCTCTTTACTGATCGCTACTAGGTCCTCTCTCTCCCTGCTCCACGAGCTTTATCACACCTCGTCTTAAAACTATGTATGGTTCCTGCCTCCACTACGTCAGTTGTCAGACTATTCCACTTCCTGACAACTCTGACTAAAGAAATACTTCCAAACATCTCATTGACTTATGTGAGTCTTCAACTTCTAATTATGACCCCTTGTTTCTGTGTTCCATCTCTGGAACATCCTGTCTCTGTCTACCTTGTCAATTTCTCGCAGTATTTTGTATGTTGTTATGTCTCATGCCCTCCAGTGTCGTCCGGCCGATTTCCCTTATCCTGGAACTAGCCTTGTTGCAAACCTTTACACTTTCTCCAATTTCTTGACGTGCTTGACCAGGTGTGGGTTCCGAACTGGTGCTGCATACTCCAGTATGGGCCTGACGTACATGGTATACAGTCTTGAACGATTCCTGACTGAGGTATCGGAACCCTATTTTCAGGTTTGCCAGGTGCCCATATGCTGCAACAGTTATCTGGTTGATGTGCGGCTCAGGAGATGTGCTCGGTATTATACTCACCCCAAGATCCTTTTCCTTGAGTGAGGTTTGCAGTCTTTGGCCTTCGGTCTTCTTTGCCCTTCCCCGAACTTCATGACTTTGCATTTTGTGGGGTTAAATTCGAGGAGCCAGTTGCTGGACCAGGCTTCCAGCCTGTCCAGGTCTCTTTGTAGTCCTGCCTGATCTTCATCCGATTTAATTTTCCTCATTAACTTGACATCATCTGCAAACAGGGACACTTCTGAGTTTATTCCTTCCGTTATGTCATTCACATATACCAAAAATAGCACTGGTCCTAGGACTGACCCCTGTGGAACCCTCCCCTTGTCACAGGCGCCCACTCTTATACACACCTGTGTGTGTATGTGTGTGTGTTTGCGTGTGTGTGCGTGTTGTGTATGTGAACATTACGGTAATTGGAAGGGGCGTGGGCGTGTGGGCGTGTGTGTGTGTGTGTGTGTGTGTGAACATTACGGTAATTGGAAGGGGTGTGGGCGTGTGTGCGGGCGTGTATGTGTGTGTGAACATTACGGTAATTGGAAGGGGGTGGGCGTGGGTGTGGGCATGTATGTGTGTGTGAACATTACGGTAATTGGAAGGGGCGTGGGCGTGTGTGCGGGCGTGGGTGGAAAGGTTAGCCTAATTGACAGAAGGACGCAAACGTTTGTAAAGGTTATAACGATCAAGCTGCTCCGCTCCGTGTTATGGAATCCTACGCTCTCCTTTCTGAAAACAAGTCAAAAGCAGTATCAAAATCACTCTCCTGCCAGAGTCACTGTCAAAGCCACTTTGAAAGTCACTGTCAAAGCCACTTTGACAGTCACTGTCAAACTTAATAGCAAAGTTATTATGAAAATATATTTCAAAATCAGTCACTTTGTGAGGTACTCTCAGGATCACCAATGAACGTTGAAAAGTCTAAGATACTCGCACCAGTGGATTCAAGTTAGAGAATTGTAGATTTAGAAAGGATATAGGGGAGTGGTGGTTTGGCAATAGAGGTGTTGATGAGTGGAACAAATTGGCGGGATGAGTGGAACAAACTGGCGGGATGAGTGGAACAAACTGGCGGGATGAGTGGAACAAACTGGCGGGATGAGTGGAACAAACTGGCGGGATGAGTGGAACAAACTGGCGGGATGAGTGGAACAAACTGGCGGGATGAGTGGAACAAACTGGCGGGATGAGTGGAACAAACTGGCGGGATGAGTGGAACAAACTGGCGGGATGAGTGGAACAAACTGGCGGGATGAGTGGAACAAACTGGCGGGATGAGTGGAACAAACTGGAACAAACTGACGGGATGAGTGGAACAAACTGCCGGGATGAGAGGAACAAACTGGCGGGATGAATGGAACAAACTGGCGGGATGAGTGGAACAAACTGGCGGGATGAGTGGAACAAACTGGCGGGATGAGTGGAACAAACTGGCGGGATGAGTGGAACAAACTGGCGGGATGAGTGGAACAAACTGGCGGGATGAGTGGAACAAACTGGCGGGATGAGTGGAACAAACTGGCGGGATGAGTGGAACAAACTGGCGGGATGAGTGGAACAAACTGGCGGGATGAGTGGAACAAACTGGCGGGATGAGTGGAACAAACTGGCGGGATGAGTGGAACAAACTGGCGGGTAGCGTCACTAAGGCAGGAACTGAGAGAAGTTTGAAATATGGGTTGGACTTGTACATTAGTGTGAGTTAAACCTGCCTAGCATGGCCTACTAGGCCTACAAGTGTTCATTCTCGTGCTCTCCAAGAACACGAAAATAAATTAAATTTGTAAATATTTTAGCTATCCTGGTCACAGATTCTAGACGTTCCTTCATTAAAAGTCGAGGTTAGATAAAAAACAAATTAGCGCTTTGAACACGCTGTTACTGGGGTTAATTTCACAAAAAATTATTTTAGAAATATATCCCTAGGCAGGCGTCCATAGAAATATTATCCCCCATTGTCCAGCCTGATGCAGGGGGTGGGGGTGTCTCGGTACCCATGTGAATAATTTATTATTATTATTATTATTATTATTATTATTATTATTATTATTATTATTATTATTATTATTATTATATAATTGAGGGATGGTAGGCTTTCAAAATATATCTTGAGATAAACTGGTGTAATTTTTGCACTGTATATATTTAATTGGGATTGTACTGGGTATATACATCGTGAGGTGTATGTCAGTGTATATACATCGTGGGGGTGTATGTCAGTGTATATACATCGTGGGGGTGTATGTCTGTGTATATACATCGTGGGGGTGTATGTCAGTGTATATACATCGTGGGGGTGTATGTCAGTGTATATACATCGTGGGGGTGTATGTCTGTGTATATACATCGTGGGGGTGTATGTCAGTGTATATACATCGTGGGGGATGTATGTCAGTGTATATACATCGTGAGGTGTATGTCAGTGTATATACATCGTGGGGGTGTATGTCAGTGTATATACATCGTGGGGGATGTATGTCAGTGTATATACATCGTGAGGTGTATGTCAGTGTATATACATCGTGGGGGTGTATGTCAGTGTATATACATCGTGGGGGATGTATGTCAGTGTATATACATCGTGGGGGATGTATGTCAGTGTATATACATCGTGGGGGTGTATGTCAGTGTATATACATCGTGGGGGTGTATGTCAGTGTATATACATCGTGGGGGTGTATGTCAGTGTATATACATCGTGGGGGTGTATGTCAGTGTATATACATCGTGGGGGGGGTGTCAGTGTATATACATCGTGGGGGTGTATGTCAGTGTATATACATCGTGGGGGTGTATGTCAGTGTATATACATCGTGGGGGTGTATGTCTGTGTATATACATCGTGAGGTGTATGTCTGTGTATATACATCGTGGGGGTGTATGTCAGTGTATATACATCGTGGGGGGTGTATGTCAGTGTATATACATCGTGGGGGGTGTATGTCAGTGTATATACATCGTGGGGGGTGTATGTCAGTGTATATACATCGTGGGGATGTCAGTGTATATACATCGTGGGGGTGTATTTCAGTGTATATACATCGTGGGGGTGTATGTCAGTGTATATACCTCGTGAGGGGGGTGTATGTCAGTGTATATACGTCGTGGGGTGTGTATGCAAGTGTATATACATCGTGGGGGTGCATGTCAGTGTATATACATCGTGGGGGTGTATGTCAGTGTATATACATCGTGAGGGTGTATGTCAGTGTACATAGTGGGGGTGTATGTCAGTGTATATACATCGTGCGGGTGTATGTCAGTGTATATACATCGTGGGGGTGTATGTCAGTGTATATACATCTTGGGGGTGTATGTCAGTGTATATACATCGTGGGGGGTATATGTCAGTGTATATACATCGTGGGGGTGTATGTCAGTGTATATACATCGTGGGGGTGTATGTCAGTGTATATACATCGTGGGGTGTATGTCAGTGTATATACATCGTGGGGGGTGTATGTCAGTTTATATACATCGTGGGGGTGTATGTCAGTGTATATACAACGTGGGGGTGTATGTCAGTGTATATACATCGTGGGGGTGTGTCAGTGTATATACATCGTGGGGGGTGTATGTCAGTGTATATACATCGTGGGGGTGTATGTCAGTGTATATACATCGTGGGGGTGTATGTCAGTGTATATACATCGTGGGGGTGTATGTCAGTGTATATACATCGTGGGGTGTATGTCAGTGTATATACATCGTGGGGGGTGTATGTCAGTGTATATACATCGTGGGGGGTGTATGTCAGTGTATATACATCGTGGGGGGTGTATGTCAGTGTATATACATCGTGGGGGGTGTATGTCAGTGTATATACATCGTGGGGGTGTATGTCAGTGTATATACATCGTGGGGGGTGTATGTCAGTGTATATACATCGTGGGGGTGTATGTCAGTGTATATACATCGTGGGGGGGTGTATGTCAGTGTATATACATCGTGGGGGTGTATGTCAGTGTATATACATCGTGGGGGGTGTATGTCAGTGTATATACATCGTGGGGGGTGTATGTCAGTGTATATACATCGTGGGGGGGTGTATGTCAGTGTATATTCATCGTGGGGGGTGTATGTCAGTGTATATACATCGTGGGGGGTGTATGTCAGTGTATATACATCGTGGGGGTGTATGTCAGTGTATATACATGGTGGGGGGTGTATGTCAGTGTATATACATCGTGGGGGTGTGTGTCAGTGTATATACATCGTGGGGGGTGTATGTCAGTGTATATACATCGTGGGGGGTGTATGTCAGTGTATATACATCGTGGGGGGTGTATGTCAGTGTATATACATCGTGGGGGGTGTATGTCAGTGTATATACATCGTGGGGGTGTGTGTCAGTGTATATACATCGTGGGGGGTGTATGTCAGTGTATATACATCGTGGGGGGGTGTATGTCAGTGTATATACATCGTGGGGGGTGTATGTCAGTGTATATACATCGTGGGGGTGTATGTCAGTGTATATACATCGTGGGGGGTGTATGTCAGTGTATATACATCGTGGGGGGTGTATGTCAGTGTATATACATCGTGGGGGGTGTATGTCAGTGTATATACATCGTGGGGGTGTATGTCAATGTATATACATCGTGGGGTGTATGTCAGTGTATATACATCGTGGGGGTGTATGTCAGTGTATATACATCGTGGGGGATGTATGTCAGTGTATATACATCGTGGGGTGTATGTCAGTGTATAAACTGATTTACTTTAATCCTTATTTTAGTTATTAAATTATTCTTGAGTGATAGTTTTACATTGTCGGTGCAGCCTACACGACTCTAGGCTAGTGATAGGCTTAACCCCCCCCCCTTCATACACCAACCAACCAGCATGGTTGTATTTTCTCTCCCTGATGACGATGATTTTGAATATCGAAATCGCGATAATGATGCGGTCTGCAAGCATTTTAGGAAGATTTCTTGTCTTTCCAGCCAACAAATTTCTTTAATGACCCTTGTGCAGTAGATAGGCTTTAAACCCCATGCTATGGTTTTTCACCGACACACACACATTGACATGTATAGTATGCAAAGTCATGAAGAAGATTATCAGGAGAAGAGTGGTGGAACACCTAGAACGGAATGATCTCATCAACAGCAGCCAACATGGTTTCAGGGACGGGAAATCCTGTGTCACAAACCTACTGGAGTTCTATGACATGGTGACAGCAGTAAGACAAGAGAGAGAGGGGTGGGTGGATTGCATTTTCTTGGACTGCAAGAAGGCGTTTGACACAGTTCCACACAAGAGATTAGTGCAAAAACTGGAGGACCAAGCAGGGATAACAGGGAAGGCACTACAATGGATCAGGGAATACTCGTCAGGAAGACAGCAGCGAATCATGGTACGTGGCGAGGTGTCAGTGGGCGCCTGTGACCAGCGGGGTCCCACAGGGGTCAGTCCTAGGACCAGTGCTATTTCTGATATTTGTGAACGACATGACGGAAGGAATAGACTCCGAAGTGTCCCTGTTTGCAGATGACGTGAAGTTGATGAGAAGAATTCATTCGATCGAAGACCAGGCAGAACTACAAAGGGATCTGGACAGGCTGCAGACCTGGTCCAGCAATTGGCTCCTGGAGTTCAATCCCACCAAGTGCAAAGTCATGAAGATTGGGGAAGGGCAAAGAAGACCTCAGACGGAGTACAGTCTAGGGGGCCAGAGACTACAAACCTCACTCAAGGAAAAAGATCTTGGGGTGAGTATAACACCAGGCACATCTCCTGAAGCGCACATCAACCAAATAACTGCTGCAGCATATGGGCGCCTAGCAAACCTCAGAACAGCATTCCGACATCTTAATAAGGAATCATTCAGGACCCTGTACACCGTGTACGTTAGGCCTATATTGGAGTATGTGGCACCAGTTTGGAACCCACACCTAGCCAAGCATGTAAAGAAACTAGAGAAAGTGCAAAGGTTTGCCACAAGACTAGTCCCAGAGCTAAGAGGTATGTCCTACGAGGAGAAGTTAAGGGAAATCAACCTGACGGCACTGGAGGACAGGAGAGATAGGGGGGACATGATAACGACTTGCAAAATGCTGAGAGGAATTGACAAGGTGGACAAAGACATGATGTTCCAGAGACTGGACACAGCAACAAGAGGACACAGTTGGAAGCTGAAGACACAGATGAATCACAGGGATGTTAGGAAGTATTTCTTCAGCCACAGAGTAGTCACGAAGTGGAATAGTTTGGGAAGAGATGTAGTGGAGGCAGGATCCATACATAGCTTTAAGCAGAGGTACGATAAAGCTCATGGTTCAGGGAGAGTGACCTAGTGGCGACCAGTGAAGAGGCGGGGCCAGGAGCTTGGAGTCGACCCCTGCAACCTCAACTAGGTGAGTACACACACACACACACACACACACATACTGATTTGGGATTTGGTCTAGTAATGGGAGGGTAGCTTTGACTTTTTGGATCAAGAACCCTTCACAAGACCTAGCTATTTTAGCACAGCTAGTGCTGGGGGTGAAGTGTGGATGGTTTGAAGCCTATCGACTGCACCGGGGTGGGGGGGTCATTAAGGCTGCATAACTTATTAACCAACATTCAAGAAATACTTTAAATTCCAAAAGTATGAATCACAGTAGGTTCTCGGTGTATGCATACACCCCTCAGCGTATACACATTGAAAGATATACACTTATGATGTATACAGAGATTCAATAACATCACAGTAAACAGGTGATATCACAATATGTTAAATAACCAATGAAAAAGAATTGTGAAATTCCAGGCGCTTGCGTGATTTCTCACTTTTCACAATTTTTTTACTGTGATTATTTTGCGTATATAGAGATATTTAATTTAATATACTTACGTATATGCACCGAGATATACTCCACTGGGTTAATATAGAGTGAGAGGTACACAGCTCCGGGTGTATATGGAGTGAGTGATGTTAACCTTGAGATGACCCTCCTCCACCAGCTAGCCTGGACTAGCACTGGCAAGACCACTCTCATATAAATGCCTCACTGCCCACTGTGCTCAGGACAGACGTATCTTACAGAGCAAGCTTCTACTGGGACAACGTTTCGGCCCTCCTCTGTAGTGCTTAACGAAGCTGTATTGTGAGCTAAAACTTGTCACCCCTTTAAAAGGGGGCCCTCTAAGACAAATCTACGGGGTTAAGCGGCCACGTTCGTCCCTCCCACACATATTGATCATACACTATTAATGGTCACCCACGCGTGGTATTCACTCTCTGGTTGCCTTGCTTCCCAGTATCTCTCTGTCATCACCAACAGTCTGATCGGTCAAAAATAAGACCACGATTAGAGATAAATGTCCGCTATTCTGTGTGTGTGTGTGTGTGTGTGTGTGTGTGTGTGTGTGTGTGTGTGTGTGTGTGTGTGTGTGTGTGTATGTGTGTGTGTATGTATTATAATCATATCAAGGGTATATTTGTATCAAGTTCACACTATAAAGTTCAAGCTTACAATGTTAAAATTGCTAAAATAAGCTTCGAACACTAATTATCATTACATTAACAAATATTTAAAATACACAGTCGATTAGAGGAATTAATTTTGAACTTAATGTAAAATATAATAAATATATCCCAGAATATTTAGCAAAGTAGGACTTTATGAGTATAAATGTTAAACTATGTCTAGTTGAAGTGATGCGATGTAACTGTGATCTCACTCTAGATTATACACAGGGGCAAAGGACAAGATCTATACACCGAGAAGTGTATTTTAGTGTATTTTAGTGACTGAAGTATTCTTGACTGGTGTATACGTTACAACAAGTCTCAATAAGGCTCTTTGAAAAGTAGTCTATAAGCTTCAACCCCGATAAATAAAGTTTAGAGGTCATTACTCTGAAGTGTGTGATTTTATTATTATAATTAAGGGGGAAGCGCTAAACCCGGAGGATTATACAGCGCCTGGGGGAAGGGGGGATGTGGAAGGCATTCAGACTTAATTCGGGGAACTGGAGCACAGATCCAATTTCCTAAATCAAGAGCCCCTCACCAACATCAAGGAACCTTCCTTGAGGGGAGTGTGTGAGTGAATGGTGATGAATCTTTGCTGGAGTGTGACTGGTAGTCTGGATCAACTAACCATCCATCAACTGCGTCTGGCTGCTCACTCCTCACCTCTCACCCTCGCACCAAACTAAATTAACACACTATATTTTTAAATCCTTTTGACAAATGAATAAATACCTTTAACAGATTTGATTATAACTATTTTGCGAGTTATTTGAAAAAAAAAAATACTTATTTCTGTATATGAAAAACTCGAAATTAGTTTATTAGTTATATTAGTTTAAAATGTTAGGGTTATATAAATCTAGCTATCTAGAATTTCTCTATTCTTTCAGAGTGGTTGGCATATATATATATATATATATATATATATATATATATATATATATATATATATATATATATATATATATATATATATATATATATATATATATATATATCCTGAGTTTAATTCCTGTTTTACAGATTATTTTCGACTGTGGGTTAATAAGCTATTTCTAGATAGACTTTAAACCTCCCATTAACCAACCACTCATTCTATACAGTTTATGATTTAACCCTAGACAACTGTCTGCTGATTGTAAACCAAATTTGCCAAACCATATTGCAATAATTATCAACTTTCTCCCATCTCCGAGTTAAACAGAAAAAAAAATATTGTACGGTTACGGGACGCAATTAAAAAAATAAACAGCCTACTCGAAAGAATCTGCCCCCATTTTTTTTTGTTGGGGGATGGGGGGGGGAAGCCTCCCGAGGCCTCATGTGAGGTAGATTACTGAGTCTGGTGAAGCTACGACATTTGGAACTTCTTATAGACACACGCTTGCAAAATTACAATACACACAACAAAAATTTGGAAATTAAATAAATCTGAAGAGAAATGTTCAAATTTGTGCTGTATACCCGAGTGGGAACACTGTCTACCCATTAATGATACCTTCCTTCCAGGGATAATAATATAATAAAAATAATATACTAAGGCAGTATAATAATAATAAAATAATACCCTTGAAGGGAGGGGAATAAATGGTGGAGAGAGGCTCTGCATCGAAGGAATTTGACCTATACTCCCTTTCCGTGGATCAAACTGGTTGCATCCCAATTCGCGGCTGCTCTGTGGTTAGCGTTCCATTATGAATATAATAAAAATAATAATATAATATTACTATGCATAATTATTAACAATAATTAATAATAATGTAAATGCTGCTACTACTGCTAATAATAATAATATAATAATAAGGAGAAGCAGCAGAGTAAACAATGTTATTTAGAGAAGTGTCCCTCTGTCTGCCCCTCACCCGGTAGTTCCAATAATAATAATAAGGGGAGGAACAAGGTCGTTGTAAAACTCTACGGAAGTAACTCTTCACTTTTGCCGGTCATTATGAGCAGTATGTGGAATGAGTTACACAGGAGTGTTCTAGTGTAGCTTGTGGAAGAATGAGTTACACAGGAGTGTTCTAGTGTAGCTTGTGGAAGAATGAGTTACACAGGAGTGTTCTAGTGTAACTTGTGGAAGAATGAGTTACACAGGAGTGTTCTAGTGTAGCTTGTGGAAGAATGAGTTACACAGGAGTGTTCTAGTGTAGCTTGTGGAAGAATGAGTTACACAGGAGTGTTCTAGTGTAGCTTGTGGAAGAATGAGTTACACAGGAGTGTTCTAGTGTAGCTTGTGGAAGAATGAGTTACACAGGAGTGTTCTAGTGTAGCTTGTGGAAGAATGAGTTACACAGGAGTGTTCTAGTGTAACTTGTGGAAGAATGAGTTACACAGGAGTGTTCTAGTGTAGCTTGTGGAAGAATGAGTTACACAGGAGTGTTCTAGTGTAGCTTGTGGAAGAATGAGTTACACAGGAGTGTTCTAGTGTAACTTGTGGAAGAATGAGTTACACAGGAGTGTTCTAGTGTAGCTTGTGGAAGAATGAGTTACACAGGAGTGTTCTAGTGTAGCTTGTGGAAGAATGAGTTACACAGGAGTGTTCTAGTGTAGCTTGTGGAAGAATGAGTTACACAGGAGTGTTCTAGTGTAGCTTGTGGAAGAATGAGTTACACAGGAGTGTTCTAGTGTAGCTTGTGGAAGAATGAGTTACACAGGAGTGTTCTAGTGTAGCTTGTGGAAGAATGAGTTACACAGGAGTGTTCTAGTGTAACTTGTGGAAGAATGAGTTACACAGGAGTGTTCTAGTGTAGCTTGTGGAAGAATGAGTTACACAGGAGTGTTCTAGTGTAACTTGTGGAAGAATGAGTTACACAGGAGTGTTCTAGTGTAGCTTGTGGAAGAATGAGTTACACAGGAGTGTTCTAGTGTAGCTTGTGGAAGAATGAGTTACACAGGAGTGTTCTAGTGTAGCTTGTGGAAGAATGAGTTACACAGGAGTGTTCTAGTGTAGCTTGTGGAAGAATGAGTTACACAGGAGTGTTCTAGTGTAGCTTGTGGAAGAATGAGTTACACAGGAGTGTTCTAGTGTAGCTTGTGGAAGAATGAGTTACACAGGAGTGTTCTAGTGTAGCTTGTGGAAGAATGAGTTACACAGGAGTGTTCTAGTGTAGCTTGTGGAAGAATGAGTTACACAGGAGTGTTCTAGTGTAACTTGTGGAAGAATGAGTTACACAGGAGTGTTCTAGTGTAGCTTGTGGAAGAATGAGTTACACAGGAGTGTTCTAGTGTAGCTTGTGGAAGAATGAGTTACACAGGAGTGTTCTAGTGTAGCTTGTGGAAGAATGAGTTACACAGGAGTGTTCTAGTGTAGCTTGTGGAAGAATGAGTTACACAGGAGTGTTCTAGTGTAGCTTGTGGAAGAATGAGTTACACAGGAGTGTTCTAGTGTAGCTTGTGGAAGAATGAGTTACACAGGAGTATCCTAGTGTAGCTTGTGGAAGAATGAGTTACACAGGAGTGTTCTAGTGTAGCTTGTGGAAGAATGAGTTACACAGGAGTGTTCTAGTGTAGCTTGTGGAAGAATGAGTTACACAGGAGTATCCTAGTGTAGCTTGTGGAAGAATGAGTTACACAGGAGTGTTCTAGTGTAGCTTGTGGAAGAATGAGTTACACAGGAGTGTTCTAGTGTAGCTTGTGGAAGAATGAGTTACACAGGAGTGTCCTAGTGTAGCTTGTGGAAGAATGAGTTACACAGGAGTGTCCTAGTGTAACTTGTGGAAGAATGAGTTACACAGGAGTGTCCTAGTGTAACTTGTGGAAGAATGAGTTACACAGGAGTGTCCTAGTGTAACTTGTGGAAGAATGAGTTACACAGGAGTGTTCTAGTGTAGCTTGTGGAAGAATGAGTTACACAGGAGTGTTCTAGTGTAGCTTGTGGAAGAATGAGTTACACAGGAGTGTTCTAGTGTAGCTTGTGGAAGAATGAGTTACACAGGAGTGTTCTAGTGTAGCTTGTGG
This sequence comes from Cherax quadricarinatus, assembly GCF_038502225.1. Lineage (NCBI taxonomy): Eukaryota > Metazoa > Arthropoda > Malacostraca > Decapoda > Parastacidae > Cherax > Cherax quadricarinatus. The sequence goes on from NC_091369.1 coordinate 9,028,227, forward strand.
AAGAATGAGTTACACAGGAGTATCCTAGTGTAGCTTGTGGAAGAATGAGTTACACAGGAGTATCCTAGTGTAGCTTGTGGAAGAATGAGTTACACAGGAGTGTCCTAGTGTAGCTTGTGGAAGAATTTGTACTTAACACTCTCTCGCTCTGTCACTCACAGAAAGACTTATGATAGGGCCCAAGAAACTAGGGGCCTATAATGTCGACAATCGTAATTTAGGAAGCGTGGTCAGGAGCCGAAACTCAACCCCCGCAAAGACAACTAGGCGAGTGAAGCTGGATAAGCACACATACACAAACTATACAATTACATCAAGAGAAAACTAATTGTAAATGACAATAACATGAGAGTAAAGGGAAATGAGGAAGTGATGAAGGATGAGTAGGTGTCATGGGAAGAACTGTAGACAACAAGAAATGATCACGATGGAGGCTGCTGCGTGAAGATTTTTGAGATCCTCATCCCAAACCTGCACCCTACCATAACGTACCGAAATAAGGAATATGGAAGTGCGAAGTAGCCCAAATGTAGGGGGCGCCATGAGCTCAATAAGCGAACATTATACCAACATCCGTAGCCTCGCTACACCACCCTCAGCCACAGCCTGTACACGACGAGGAACTGGGACCAGAAAAAAATCTCCCCGTGGATACTAACGGAGGAAGCAGAGATCCTATGCATATGGCTAAAGATCTACAACAAATCACTAGACAGTAGACTGTCTTGACAGCCGAAAGTTTGCAAATGTAGTACCAGCCTTGAAAGGAAAGAGGCAAAAAATGCATGATAAGGTAGACGATAATAAATGGGTTTCTCAACCATCTGGGAGACGAAAGACTTGGTTATAAAAAAAACAAGCATGGGTTGAAAAGGCAAAATCTTTCCTAACTGACCTAATTTAATTCTGTGACTACACAGCTAAGGCCAGACAGAAACGATAACGATGAGGGACTACATGTTCTTAGACTGTAAGAAGCCATTTAACACTGTCTCTTACAGGAGAAGACTAATATATAAGCTAGAAAACTAGGATGAAGTGACTGGAAGGGAACTCTAGTATAAGAAAACATCTCACAAGCAAACAGACGAGTCACGGGGAGAGAGAGAGGTCATGGTGGAGAGAAAAAGTGTAATACCACAAGGTTCGCTTCCTGGACCCATACTGTTCATGATAACGTGTATGCAAATGACCTACCGGCTGAAACTGTGTCCTGCATGTCAATGTTTGAAGATGACGCAAAACTAATGAAGGGAATAAGGATAGAAGAGGAATGCAACACGCTTCATTGGGACTTGAATGTGCTTCATTAATGGCTCAACAAGTAGCTACTGTAATCCATTTGCAAGGTTTTGAGAATGGGATGAGAAGGTAGGAGGCTTGAGAAAGAGAGAAGCTAGAGAAAGAGTACCACCTGAGACAAGCTAGAGGAAGACCACCTGAGACAAACTAAAGGGAGACCACCCGAGACAAGCTAGAGGGAGACCACCTGAGACAAGCTAGAGGGAGACCATCTGAGACAAGCTAGAGGGAGACCACCTGAGACAAGCTAGAGGGAGACCATCTGAGACAAGCTAGAGGGAGACCACCTGAGACAAGCTAGAGGGAGACCATCTGAGACAAGCTAGAGGGAGACCACCTGGGACAAGCTAGAGGAAGACCACCTGAGACAAGCTAGAGGGAGACCACCTGAGACAAGCTAGAGGGAGACCACCTGAGACAAGCTAGAGGGAGACCACCTGGGACAAGCTAGAGGGAGACCACCTGAGACAAGCTAGAGGGAGACCACCTGAGACAAGCTAGAGGGAGACCACCTGAGACAAGCTAGAGGGAGACCACCAGAGACAAGCTAGAGGGAGACCATCTGAGAGGAGAGGCCAGAGGTAGAGTACTACGTGAGAGGGAGACAACTTGTACTCACAGAGAGCCCAGAGGCGAACATTCACTAAATATTTAGGATGAAACGCACATAGATATATCATCGACCATATAGTAAACTATCAGATATAATAAAAAAAAAAGCAGCCGTCAGGAAACTGAGCTCGGGAGCATTCAAATCACTGTACATCCACAAAGGTATAATAACCATTACTGAAGAATGTTGCCCCAGTATACGACCTTCATTTTATCGACCATACAAAGAAATTTGATAGAGTTTAGTTGTTTGCTAGAAGGCTTAGCTCAGAACTACGATGGCTAATATGCACATACAAATTGAATTATATCTTACGCCAATGTATGACGGGAGAACCCGAGGAGTCTTGATCACAATTTATAAAATGCAGAACCTAAGTTGATAGTGACAAATTGTTTGAGATGTGAACACTCAAAACGCGGAAACACAACTGATACTAGTTCAAATAACGCTACGGAAGACAAGGAAAACATCTATAGTACGAGAGTTGTCAATAAATTTATTAAGTTAAGAAGGGAGGCAACGGAGGTCAACTCAATACAGGAAGTGGAAAAAAAGGACATAATGAAGCTAATAAAAGAAGGGAGTAAGCCACACCAGTTAATCGAGATGCGAAGGTGGGCCCCCCAAGAGATAGAACTCAACTCTACAACTAGAGGAGCACACAGTTTTAATCCTGACTGATAGGGAAGATAGGGATAGATTATTTGAAGTGTGTGGAGCAGGAACAAAGGGACACGGGTAAAAGCTAACTACACAGATGAGGCAGAGTGAGGCTAGGAAGTACTTCATTAATCTCAGGCTGGGTGAAAAGTGGAATGACTTGGATCAGGAAGTGGAGAAGGAAAACGTCAAACATTATCTCAGGGGTAGATATGATAAAATCAAGGAAACCAGAAACCAATGATGTCGGTGGAAATAACTTAAGATGCAGGGCTTGGAGCAGAGACTCGACTCCTTCAAGCACAGTTTGGTGAACACACACAAACCAACTGGAGTTCTACGACAACGTAACAGAAGTAGGACAGGAGAGAGAGGGATAGGTACATTGAAATTTCTTGGCCTGTAAGAAGGCTTTTAACACAGTACCACACAAGAGACCGGTACAAAAACTAGAGGAAAAAGCAGGAATAACAGGAGAAGTATGTCAATGAATTAGGGAATACCTGACAGGAAGGAAACGAGTGATAGTACGCGATGAGGTGTCAGAGTTAGCGCATGTGTCGAGTGGGGTTCCACAAGGGTCAGTCCTAGGGCCAGTGCTGTTTTTTGTATATGTGAGTGACATGACGGAAGGTAGTCAGAGGTGTCACTATTCGCAGATGAAGTGAAACTAATGAGGAGAATACGAGGACGAGGATCAAGTAAGCCTACAAGGGGATCCGGACAGGCTGCAAGCCTGGTCTGATAAATGGCTCTTGGAATTTAACCACCAAGTGCAAAGTTATTAAGCTTACCTGGAGTTTACCTGGAGAGGGTTTCGGGGGTCAACGCCCCCGCGGCTCAGTCTGAGACCAGGCCTCACGGTGGATCAGGATCTGATGAACCAGGCTGTTACTACTGGCCACACGCAAGCTGACGTGCGAACCACAGCCTGGTTGGCCAGGTACTGACTTTAGGTGCCTGTCCAGTGCCTTCTTGAAGACAGCCAGGGGTCTATTGGTAATCCCCCTTATGTATGCTGGGAGGCAGTTGAACAGTCTTGGACCCCGAACACTTATTGTGTTGTCTCTGTACTCGTGGCGCCCCTGCTTTTCATTGGGGAAATGTTGCAGCTCCTGCCGAGTCTTTTGCTTTCATCGGGAGTGATTTTCGTGTGCAGGTTTGGTACTAATCCCTCCAGGACCTTCCAAGTGTATATGATCATGTATCCCTCTTGCCTGCGTTCCAGGGAATACAGATCAAGAACCTTCAACCGTTCCCAGTAATTTAGGTGCCTTATCGTGCTTATATGCGCCGTGAAAGTTCTTTGTACACTCTCCAGGTCTGCAAAGCTTGGGGAAAGACAAAAAAAAAGACCGCAGACGGAGTACAGCCTAGAGGGTCAAAGGCTGCAAACTTCACTCAAGTAAAAGGATCTTGGAGTGAGTATCAAACAAAGCACATCTCTGAGGTGCACATCAACCTAATAACTGCAGTTCGACATCTAAGTAAAGACACTTTACACTGTGTACGTCAGACCCATGTTGGAGTACGTAGCACCAGTATGGAACTCGCACCTGGTCAAACAAGTCAAGAAATTATGGAAGTGCAAAAGTTTGCAACAAGACTAGTCCCGGAACTAAGGGGTATGTCCTATGAGGAGAGGCTAAAGGAACTCGACCTGACGACACTGGAGGCCAAGAGGGAAAGGAAGGACATAATAACGATGTATAAAATCCTGAGAGGAATTGACAAGGTGAACAGTGTCAGAATGTTTGAGAAATGGGACACAGCAACAAGAGTCACAACTACAAGTTGAAAACTCATAAGAGTCATAAGTATTAACGTTAGGAAATATTCCTTCAGCCTTAGAGTTGTCAGGAAGTGATTATTATTATTATCGAAAAAAAGCGCTAAACCTTCTAGGGTGTCAGGAAGTGGAACAGTCTGGAGAGTAAAGTAATGGAGGCAGGATCCATGCATAGCTTTAAGAAGAGGTACGATAAGGCTCTTGAAGCCGGGAGAGTGAACCTAGTAGAGGCCAGCGTAGAGACTGGGGCCAGGAGCTATAACTCGACCCCTGCAACCACATATAGGTGAGCGCACGCACACACACACACACACACACACACACACACACACACACACACACACACACACACACACACACACACATACACATACACACACACACACACCACACACGCACCACACACACACACACACACACACACACACACACACACACACACACACACACACACACACACACCATACACACACCACACACACACACACCATACACACACCACACACACACACACACACACGCACACACCACACACACACACACACACACACACACACACACACACACACACACACACACACACACACACACAGTGTGTGGCGGGGCCAGGAGCTCGGACTCGACCCCCGCAACCTCAACTAGGTGAGTACACACACACATGTGAACGACATGACGGAAGGGTTAGACTCAGAAGTGTCCGTTTGCAGATGATGTGAAGTTAATGAGGAGAATTAAATCTGATGAGGACCAGGCAGGACTTCAAAGAGACCTGGACAGACTGGACACCTGGTCCAGCAAATGGCTTCTCGAATTTAATCCTGCCAAATGCAAAGTCACGAAGATAGGGGAAGGGCACAGAAGACCACAGACCGAGTATAGGCTAGGTGGCCAAAGACTGCAAACCTCACTCAAGGAGAAAGATCTTGGGGTGAGTATAACACCGAGCATGTCTCCGGAAGCACACATCAACCAGATAACTGCTGCAGCATATGGGCGCCTGGCAAACCTGAGAACAGCATTCCGATACCTTAGTAAGGAATCGTTCAAGACACTGTACACCGTGTATGTCAGGCCCATACTGGGGTATGCAGCACCTGTTTGGAACCCGCACTTGATAAAGCACGTCAAGAAACTAGAGAAAGTACAAAGGTTTGCGACAAGGTTAGTTCCAGAGCTAAGGGGAATGTCCTATGAAGAAAGATTAAGGGAAATCGGCCTGACGACACTGGAGGACAGGAGGGTCAGGGGAGACATGATAACGACATATAAAATACTGCGTGGAATAGACAAGGTGGACAAAGACAGGATGTTCCAGGGAGGAGACACAGAAACAAGAGGCCACAATTGGAAGTTGAAGACACAAATGAGTCAGAGAGATATTAGGAAGTATTTCTTCAGTCATAGAGTTGTAAGGCAGTGGAATAGCCTAGAAAATGACGTAGTGGAGGCAGGAACCATACACAGTTTTAAGACGAGGTTTGATAAAGCTCATGGAGCGGGGAGAGAGAGGGCCCAGTAGCAACCGGTGAAGAGGCGGGGCCAGGAGCTAAGACTCGACCCCTGCAACCACAAATAGGTGAGTACAAATAGGTGAGTACACACACACACACACACACACACACACACACACGTGCTAACTGAACACGTTTTGTCAATCTCTGTCCACACATTTTAGCACCTGTTAAAAATATTTAGAGACACCGTTATAAGTCTGGACCGGAAAATTGTTTACTCAAATACTTACTAAGGAGAAACCAGCAGAGAGCATTGTTGTAAATCCACACAGGTCACTCCAGGTCGTGGGTCACCTGAGGTCGTGGGTCACCGTAGGTCACCGTAGGTCAGCAGGCAACACTTTAGTGCACTTAATACTGCATGTTCTTTGCTGTATATTTTCACTGAAAACTGAACTCACAAACATATTTCAGGAGAATCATTCTACACGCACTGCCGTGACCACAACAGAAGCTGTCCCAGGCTTCCTTCACGTAAATTGCACATGAAACTTATTTTCAAGGTAGTTTGAGGGTTGAATGAGCACGCATTTCACTGTGGACTGGGTTGATATGGCGCGCGGGGCCATACTAAAGCCACATTACTCCACAGCCACACCGTGAGCGGACACTTTGTATGTGGCATCAAGGTGCATCCCCTCCTCAGGAATTCTTCCTCGGGCTGTACCACTGTTCCGCTCGAGGGATGGAGGAAGAATGGTCGCCAAGGAGTTGAGGACGTCTTGAGTGTTGAGTCTGAGTGGGTGTGTGTGCGTGTGTGTGGGTGTGTGTGTGTGTGTATGTGTGGTGTGTGTGTGTGGGTATACGCACCGCCCACCGCGTGTGTTGGGGGCGGAAGAGGAGCCAGGCTTGAGTCAGCCCGCAGCCACGACTATCAAGGCACTGGAGTTGACTCGTCGCTCACACCTCCCTCCTCACCACCACACCTACTCACCTGACACTCCCGCTGTCCTGGCCTACCCACACTCCGGCCTACCCACACTCCGGCCTACCCACACACTGGCCTACCCACACACAACATACCCGCAGACACTCACCCGCCCACGCAAACACTAGCCGACGCAGACTCACCCACGCGCACACACCCACACAAGGAATATCTAAGCGGAAGGAGAGTGATATTCCGGGAAGAGATGCCAGGATGAGCAAGCGTGACGAGGGGTGTCCCACAAGGTTATAGTGGGACCGGTACTGTTCCCAACATACGTGAACATGCATGGCAATACAGAATCGTGCAAACCTGTTTTTGGACGGAATAAATATTGGACAGACTTCAGGAATGGTCAGTAAGATAATTTTTGGACTTTGATTCACGCAAGCGTATGAAAATCGAGGAAGGAGCAAGAAGACAGTACATGAAGTACAGATTGGGAAACCGGAGTCCACAGATCTTAGAAAATTAAAAATACCCAGGGTAAACATAACACCAAGCATGTGACCGGAGGGATCTATTAACCAAATAACTACCGATAAACTTAAGGCAAACTTCAGAACGACATTATCTCAACGAGTTCCTCAGGGCCCTGTACTTGACGAATACCAGACCCAACAGCGATACACAACCAGCATACATCCCTCACTGGGCAAAACCTCCAGAAATTAGAGAAAGTCTTGTGACTAGTCCCGGAACTAAGAGGAAAGACTTAATGAACTAAACTTTAAAACAATGAATGAGAGGCGAATCAAGAAAGATATTACGACGTACAAGGTGTTCAGAGAACTTGATAAGGAAGACGGGGAGAGACTGCTCGAGAGAAGGGGACCGGGAACATGGAGATGAAAGCAAATGAGTCAACGGGGTGTCAGATAATAATACTTCCTCAAGTCTGAGAGCGGTTAGAAAGTGGAATGATCTGGATGAAGAAGTAGTGGAAGCAGATTCTTTACAGTTATAAGAGTAAGTCGTGAGTAATTGAGAGGGGCCAAGTGCCGACACATACACACACACACATATTTACAGTCACCCGTCAACACAGACACACGTGCTCATATACAAACTTAATCACACACTATCAACCACCCACTCATACACATTAACCCACATGCACTCACACCCACACACACTCCCTCACCCACACTCCCTCACCCACATACACTCCCTCCCACTGACACTCCCCCTTCTCCATAGTAAAAACCTGTCGATAAAAATTGAGGAGGGACCAAGAGCTGTGAATCGACAACTAGGGGAGCACAATTAGGTGACTATATATAGGCAGAGGTAAAAGGAAAAGTTCTTCAGTGGGTCAAGGACTATCTGAGGAACGGAAAACATTGTAAGGTAGGAAGTATCAAGCTCAGCAAAGGTGACTAGTGGGGTCCAGCAAGGATCGGTATTGGGACCCATACTATTCTTGACATTTGTAAATTATTATTATTATTATTCACTGGGAAGTGCTAAACACTTAGGGGTCATAATACGCCTGGGGAATAGGTAGTAATCTGGTTTGATCCAAAGAAAAATAGAATAAGAGCTTATTCTTTCTCGTGTGTATATGTGTACCAGGATAGTTGCCTCATTTACGTATCCGACACTGTTCGCCAGGTGTCATTCCTCTCGTCATGCTCATTGCCGGAGATCATGACACCCACATATGCCACTACCTACGACCCAGATATCATGCCCTGTCCTCCAGTCCATGCACACCACTACTTGCTACCATGCCCCAAGGTACCAAGAAGTGTATATCTATGTATACACACAGAAGTGTATGTCTTTCAGAGTGTGTACAATGAGAATTAACTTTAATCCCTCTATTAATAATCAACATTATCCACACTGGTGGTGTACAGGTGACATGGAGCTTTAGTAACCCTCGTACAGTTTTTTACTTTAATCGGGGTGATGCGGTAAACCCGTAGGGGTCATTTAGAGCCTAAGGAATGATTAGGTAATCAGGTTTGACTAGAGTGTCGCTCCAGCACCTGGAATATCATATCCTGTGTAAAAAATAAAACACTCTAGTCTTGTGTAAGAAAATCCAGTACCTGCTGGAAGTATTGAAGTGTTGGGTAAAAGGTATCCGTGTAACTAATGACGTTAATTAAAAAAACTTACTTGACCAGGTAATTTCCACTCTTCCCCCTCCCTTCTAATACTCCCCAACGTTCCTCATTAGGGAGGCCAGTGTGGGGGTCTAGATAACGTTTAATATATGGAACTATCGTAGAAACTACAAGGTTAAGATCCTCTTTTTAAATAGCCTGTAAAACTAGCTTCTAAGCCAGTTACTGGCCATCATTTGATAGACCAGTGTCAAGAGGCACTTGTTCAGTTTTCTGACGAATAAACCACCAACTTAAATACCCTTTTTTCATTGCTCTCTCCTTCCCCCTCCCTCCATACCCTCAAACCTCCCCAGGAGTTGGTCCAGTTTAGGACATGGTGGGACCGGCGGGCGGGCAGACGACCCCACCGCCGTCGCTCCTGCTGCTATATAAGCTGATAGGCCAGTCAGGTGGTCGACGGCCATGAAGCTCATACCCACCCACCCACCCAACCAGCGAAAGGCAGGCTCCCACCCAGCCCCAGTCCAGCCAAGACTGTTCACCTGGCCGGATGCCCATCCACTCTAAGATGATTTAAGTATGGGTAAGGCAACTAATGGAGATTATTACTATTATTACATTCATAGGGAGCATTAAACCCGTGAGGGACATACAGCGCCTGGGGAAATGGAAGGCATTCAAGCTCGATTCATGGAATTGGAGCACAGGTCCAATTCCTGAATCAGGAGCCCCTCACCAGCATCAAGGAACCTTACTTTAGGGGAATTATTATTTTTACTCGTTATTTTCAAAGGAAAGAGCTAAACCGGTAGGGGGTTAAACAGCGCCTGGAAAATGGAAGGAAATCGGCTTCGGTCCAGGAAAGGCGTGGAGGTCCCATTTCTTTGATCAAACGCCCCCTCACAGGCGTCATGGCACCTCCTTCAAGGGGTGAATGGTGGAAAAAGAGAGACTTACAGTGCCTTTTATTTTTCATGAATTTTATTACGTTTCTCGTTGGTAAAATATAATAATAAAAGATGTGCTATACGTGACTTTTCCAACGTTTTAAGATGTACGTCATTATTATCATAATGCTGAATAAGGATTAAATAAACGAGGCGAAGAAAGCAACAAGTTAGAAATTAATTAGTGAACATAGTTGTGTAGAAATTTTTAACAAAATCGAATACTTCAGCAGTGTTGTTGGATGACAGTTAAAAGGGGAGCATAAAGGTATATTTTTTATATATTAAAAGTAAGCACTAAATCCGTACGAGTTATGGAAGTGCTATAACCTAGCCAGAGTGAGCTATGACCTGAACATGCCTCATGATAGGCTCATATTATTATCACATGCAAGGGGAAGCGCTAAGCCCACACTGGGTTTATGCAGCGTCTGGAGAACAGGTGGTAATCAGGTTTGAGCCGAGGAGAGAATGTAGGTCCAATTTTTTGCATCAAGAGGCTTTCACCAGCATCAGGGAGGGAACTTAACAAGTATCTTCATCAGGTGCCAGATCAACTAGGCTGTGATGGATATGTGGGGCAGCGGGCCACCAGCAGCAACAGCCTGGTTGACCAGGCAAACGCCATGACCGAGCTCCGGGAGTAGGTTTTCTCTAATGTTAGTATTCATCCTCATAACTTTTAACTTGGTCTTCACAAAAGATAAGTGGGATGGCAGCTGCACACGCAAGACTCCTGTTCTTTTAAGGGTTGCCTGTGATGGGTTTGAGAGATATTCTTCCCTTCCTTGGATCAAACTTATTACCTTACACAAATAACCCGCACATAAAAGAGAGAAGCTTATGACGACGTTTCGGTCCGACTTGGACCATTTACAAAGTCACACTAACCAGAAGTGGAGCAGGACGGCTATATATAGGCAGGAAGAGGTAGTGGTGGAAGTAGTAGTAGTAGCAGTAGTAGTAGTAGTAGTAGTAGTAGTAGTAGAGGTAGTAGTGGTAGTGGTAGAAGTGGGGAATAAGGAAGACGAGCCAGTCAAATACAAAGAAAGGGGAGCACTGCAAGGGAGCTAGGTGCCTACAGAGGGAGAGCAAGTGACTTTGTAAATGGTCCAAGTCGGACCGAAACGTCGCCGTAAGCTTCTCTCTTTTATGTGCGGGTTGTGTATCGTTCTAGTCACGGTATTGTGCCTTTTTTTGTTACTTATTACCTTCCTTTCCCCAGGTGTTGTATGATCCCTACGAGTTTAGCGCTTCCTCCATGAGTATAATGTTTATACTTTTGTGTGAGAGCCTCGCAGCTCACAATCGAGGGACCAGAATTCAGAGTCGAGATATACAAGAACTCTACACCTGGTGCTCGTGTTCTCCTGGCTGCTGGTATATACCTCAGTGCTGCACTTTGAAATAAGCTAAACTCTGAACTCTTAGTCTGTCAAGTGAACGGTGGATAAAATACATTTTCCTTGACAAGAGTTGAACCAAAGAGCATCTGGTAACGAGGAGACGGGTTCAGTTCCTTGGATCAAGAGCTCACCATCATCAAGGTGCCTTCCTTTCAGGAATATACTGTAATTTTAAAGCCCCCTAAAGGGCATGAAGCGCCTTGTGAAATGGAAGACAGATCCTATTCAAGGACACGATAGCTGGCTCCAGTTTTCTGGATGAAGAGCCCTTCAATAACCTTGAAGGGTAATTTTTTTTTAATATCCACGGGGAAGTTCTAAACCCGTAAGTCATACAGCGCCTTCAAAATGGGATAGCTCCCGTGACTTTCATCAAGACGTTTTTACCTGTATTACTCATCTCCTTTAAGAGGACAATTGTCTAAGTAAAGAACACTGACGAGGCAAGTTTGTCCTCTTCACTGACGAGGCAAGTTTGTCCTCTTCACTGACGAGGCAAGTTTGTCCTCTTCACTGACGAGGCAAGTTTGTCCTCTTCACTGACGAGGCAAGTTTGTCCTCTTCAATGACGAGGCAAGTTTGTCCTCTTCACTGACGAGGCAAGTTTGTCCTCTTCACTGACGAGGCAAGTTTGTCCTCTTCAATGACGAGGCAAGTTTGTCCTCTTCACTGACGAGGCAAGTTTGTCCTCTTCAATGACGAGGCAAGTTTGTCCTCTTCAATGACGAGGCAAGTTTGTCCTCTTCAATGACGAGGCAAGTTTGTCCTCTTCATTGACGAGGCAAGTTTGTCCTCTTCAATGACGAGTCAACTTTGTCCTCTTCACTGACGGGGCAAGTTTGTCCTCTTCAATGACGAGGCAAGTTTGTCCTCTTCACTGACGAGGCAAGTTTGTCCTCTTCACTGACGAGGCAAGTTTGTCCTCTTCACTGACGAGGCAAGTTTGTCCTCTTCATTGACGAGGCAAGTTTGTCCTCTTCACTGACGAGGCAAGTTTGTCCTCTTCACTAACGAGGCAAGTTTGTCCTCTTCACTGACGGGGCAAGTTTGTCCTCTTCACTGACGAGGCAAGTTTGTCCTCTTCACTGACGAGGCAAGTTTGTCCTCTTCACTGACGAGGCAAGTTTGTCCTCTTCACTGACGAGGCAAGTTTGTCCTCTTCACTGACGAGGCAAGTTTGTCCTCTTCACTGACGAGGCAAGTTTGTCCTCTTCACTGACGAGGCAAGTTTGTCCTCTTCACTGACGAGGCAAGTTTGTCCTCTTCACTGACGAGGCAAGTTTGTCCTCTTCACTGACGAGGCAAGTTTGTCCTCTTCACTGACGAGGCAAGTTTGTCCTCTTCACTGACGAGGCAAGTTTGTCCTCTTCACTGACGAGGCAAGTTTGTCCTCTTCACTGACGAGGCAAGTTTGTCCTCTTCAATGACGAGGCAAGTTTGTCCTCTTCACTGACGAGGCAACTTTGTCCTCTTCACTGACGAGGCAAGTTTGTCCTCTTCAATGACGAGGCAAGTTTGTCCTCTTCACTGACGAGGCAACTTTGTCCTCTTCACTGACGAGGCAAGTTTGTCCTCTTCACTGACGAGGCAACTTTGTCCTCTTCACTGACGAGGCAACTTTGTCCTCTTCACTGACGAGGCAACTTTGTCCTCTTCACTGACGAGGCAAGTTTGTCCTCTTCACTGACGAGGCAAGTTTGTCCTCTTCACTGACGAGGCAAGTTTGTCCTCTTCACTGACGAGGCAAGTTTGTCCTCTTCAATGACGAGGCAACTTTGTCCTCTTCACTGACGAGGCAACTTTGTCCTCTTCACTGACGAGGCAACTTTGTCCTCTTCACTGACGAGGCAACTTTGTCCTCTTCACTGACGAGGCAAGTTTGTCCTCTTCACTGACGAGGCAAGTTTGTCCTCTTCACTAACGAGGCAACTTTGTCCTCTTCACTGACGGGGCAAGTTTGTCCTCTTCACTGACGAGGCAACTTTGTCCTCTTCACTGACGAGGCAAGTTTGTCCTCTTCACTGACGAGGCAAGTTTGTCCTCTTCACTAACGAGGCAAGTTTGTCCTCTTCACTGACGGGGCAAGTTTGTCCTCTTCACTGACGAGGCAAGTTTGTCCTCTTCACTAACGAGGCAACTTTGTCCTCTTCACTGACGGGGCAAGTTTGTCCTCTTCACTGACGAGGCAACTTTGTCCTCTTCACTGACGAGGCAAGTTTGTCCTCTTCACTGACGAGGCAAGTTTGTCCTCTTCACTGACGAGGCAAGTTTGTCCTCTTCACTGACGGGGCAAGTTTGTCCTCTTCACTGACGAGGCAAGTTTGTCCTCTTCACTAACGAGGCAACTTTGTCCTCTTCACTGACGGGGCAAGTTTGTCCTCTTCACTGACGAGGCAAGTTTGTCCTCTTCACTGACGAGGCAAGTTTGTCCTCTTCACTGACGAGGCAAGTTTGTCCTCTTCACTGACGAGGCAAGTTTGTCCTCTTCAATGACGAGGCAAGTTTGTCCTCTTCACTAACGAGGCAACTTTGTCCTCTTCACTGACGAGGCAAGTTTGTCCTCTTCACTGACGAGGCAAGTTTGTCCTCTTCACTGACGAGGCAAGTTTGTCCTCTTCACTGACGAGGCAAGTTTGTCCTCTTCACTGACGAGGCAAGTTTGTCCTCTTCACTGACGAGGCAAGTTTTTCCTCTTCACTGACGAGGCAAGTTTGTCCTCTTCACTGACGAGGCAAGTTTGTCCTCTTCACTGACGAGGCAAGTTTGTCCTCTTCACTGACGAGGCAAGTTTGTCCTCTTCACTGACGAGGCAAGTTTGTCCTCTTCACTGACGAGGCAAGTTTGTCCTCTTCACTGACGAGGCAAGTTTGTCCTCTTCACTGACGAGGCAAGTTTGTCCTCTTCACTGACGAGGCAAGTTTGTCCTCTTCACTGACGAGGCAAGTTTGTCCTCTTCACTGACGAGGCAAGTTTGTCCTCTTCACTGACGAGGCAAGTTTGTCCTCTTCACTGACGAGGCAAGTTTGTCCTCTTCACTGACGAGGCAAGTTTGTCCTCTTCACTGACGAGGCAAGTTTGTCCTCTTCACTGACGAGGCAAGTTTGTCCTCTTCACTGACGAGGCAAGTTTGTCCTCTTCACTGACGAGGCAAGTTTGTCCTCTTCACTGACGAGGCAAGTTTGTCCTCTTCACTGACGAGGCAAGTTTGTCCTCTTCACTGACGAGGCAAGTTTGTCCTCTTCACTGACGAGGCAAGTTTGTCCTCTTCAATGACGAGGCAAGTTTGTCCTCTTCACTGACGAGGCAACTTTGTCCTCTTCACTGACGAGGCAAGTTTCTCCTCTTCAATGACGAGGCAAGTTTGTCCTCTTCACTGACGAGGCAACTTTGTCCTCTTCACTGACGAGGCAAGTTTGTCCTCTTCAATGACGAGGCAACTTTGTCCTCTTCACTGACGAGGCAACTTTGTCCTCTTCACTGACGAGGCAAGTTTGTCCTCTTCACTGACGAGGCAAGTTTGTCCTCTTCACTGACGAGGCAAGTTTGTCCTCTTCACTGACGAGGCAAGTTTGTCCTCTTCACTGACGAGGCAAGTTTGTCCTCTTCAATGACGAGGCAACTTTGTCCTCTTCACTGACGAGGCAACTTTGTCCTCTTCACTGACGAGGCAACTTTGTCCTCTTCACTGACGAGGCAAGTTTGTCCTCTTCACTGACGAGGCAAGTTTGTCCTCTTCACTGACGAGGCAAGTTTGTCCTCTTCACTAACGAGGCAACTTTGTCCTCTTCACTGACGGGGCAAGTTTGTCCTCTTCACTGACGAGGCAACTTTGTCCTCTTCACTGACGAGGCAAGTTTGTCCTCTTCACTGACGAGGCAAGTTTGTCCTCTTCACTGACGAGGCAAGTTTGTCCTCTTCACTGACGGGGCAAGTTTGTCCTCTTCACTGACGAGGCAAGTTTGTCCTCTTCACTGACGAGGCAACTTTGTCCTCTTCACTGACGGGGCAACTTTGTCCTCTTCACTGACGAGGCAACTTTGTCCTCTTCACTGACGAGGCAAGTTTGTCCTCTTCACTGACGAGGCAAGTTTGTCCTCTTCACTGACGAGGCAAGTTTGTCCTCTTCACTGACGGGGCAAGTTTGTCCTCTTCACTGACGAGGCAAGTTTGTCCTCTTCACTAACGAGGCAACTTTGTCCTCTTCACTGACGGGGCAAGTTTGTCCTCTTCACTGACGAGGCAAGTTTATCCTCTTCACTGACGAGGCAAGTTTGTCCTCTTCACTGACGAGGCAAGTTTGTCCTCTTCACTGACGAGGCAAGTTTGTCCTCTTCACTGACGAGGCAAGTTTGTCCTCTTCACTGACGAGGCAAGTTTGTCCTCTTCACTGACGAGGCAAGTTTGTCCTCTTCACTGACGAGGCAAGTTTGTCCTCTTCACTGACGGGGCAAGTTTGTCCTCTTCACTGACGAGGCAAGTTTGTCCTCTTCACTGACGAGGCAAGTTTGTCCTCTTCACTGACGAGGCAAGTTTGTCCTCTTCACTGACGAGGCAAGTTTGTCCTCTTCACTGACGAGGCAAGTTTGTCCTCTTCACTGACGAGGCAAGTTTGTCCTCTTCACTGACGAGGCAAGTTTGTCCTCTTCACTGACGAGGCAAGTTTGTCCTCTTCACTGACGAGGCAAGTTTGTCCTCTTCACTGACGAGGCAAGTTTGTCCTCTTCACTGACGAGGCAAGTTTGTCCTCTTCACTGACGAGGCAAGTTTGTCCTCTTCACTGACGAGGCAAGTTTGTCCTCTTCACTGACGAGGCAAGTTTGTCCTCTTCACTGACGGGGCAAGTTTGTCCTCTTCACTGACGAGGCAAGTTTGTCCTCTTCAATGACGAGGCAAGTTTGTCCTCTTCAATGACGAGGCAAGTTTGTCCTCTTCACTGACGAGGCAAGTTTGTCCTCTTCACTGACGAGGCAAGTTTGTCCTCTTCAATGACGAGGCAAGTTTGTCCTCTTCAATGACGAGGCAAGTTTGTCCTCTTCAATGACGAGGCAAGTTTGTCCTCTTCACTGACGAGGCAAGTTTGTCCTCTTCACTGACGAGGCAAGTTTGTCCTCTTCACTAACGATGCAAGTTTGTCCTCTTCACTGACGGGGCAAGTTTGTCCTCTTCACTGACGAGGCAAGTTTGTCCTCTTCACTGACGAGGCAAGTTTGTCCTCTTCACTGACGGGGCAAGTTTGTCCTCTTCACTGACGGGGCAAGTTTGTCCTCTTCACTGACGAGGCAAGTTTGTCCTCTTCACTGACGGGGCAAGTTTGTCCTCTTAACTGACGGGGCAAGTTTGTCCTCTTCACTGACGGGGCAAGTTTGTCCTCTTCACTGACGAGGCAAGTTTGTCCTCTTCACTGACGGGGCAAGTTTGTCCTCTTCACTGACGAGGCAACTTTGTCCTCTTCAATGACGAGGCAAGTTTGTCCTCTTCAATGACAGGGCAACTTTGTCCTCTTCAATGACGAGGCAACTTTGTCCTCTTCAATGACGAGGCAACTTTGTCCTCTTCACTGACGAGGCAACTTTGTCCTCTTCACTGACGAGGCAACTTTGTCCTCTTCACTAACGAGGCAAGTTTGTCCTCTTCACTAACGGGGCAAGTTTGTCCTCTTCACTAACGGGGCAAGTTTGTCCTCTTCACTAACGGGGCAAGTTTGTCCTCTTCACTAACGAGGCAAGTTTGTCCTCTTCACTAACGAGGCAACTTTGTCCTCTTCACTGACGAGGCAACTTTGTCCTCTTCACTGACGAGGCAAGTTTGTCCTCTTCACTAACGGGGCAAGTTTGTCCTCTTCACTAACGGGGCAAGTTTGTCCTCTTCACTGACGAGGCAAGTTTGTCCTCTTCACTGACGAGGCAAGTTTGTCCTCTTCACTAACGAGGCAAGTTTGTCCTCTTCACTAACGAGGCAAGTTTGTCCTCTTCACTGACGAGGCAAGTTTGTCCTCTTCACTAACGAGGCAAGTTTGTCCTCTTCACTAACGAGGCAAGTTTGTCCTCTTCACTAACGAGGCAAGTTTGTCCTCTTCACTAACGAGGCAAGTTTGTCCTCTTCACTAACGAGGCAAGTTTGTCCTCTTCACTAATGGGGCAAGTTTGTCCTCTTCACTAACGGGGCAAGTTTGTCCTCTTCACTAACGAGGCAAGTTTGTCCTCTTCACTAACGAGGCAACTTTGTCCTCTTCACTGACGAGGCAACTTTGTCCTCTTCACTGACGAGGCAAGTTTGTCCTCTTCACTAACGGGGCAAGTTTGTCCTCTTCACTAACGGGGCAAGTTTGTCCTCTTCACTGACGAGGCAAGTTTGTCCTCTTCACTGACGAGGCAAGTTTGTCCTCTTCACTAACGAGGCAAGTTTGTCCTCTTCACTAACGAGGCAAGTTTGTCCTCTTCACTGACGAGGCAAGTTTGTCCTCTTCACTAACGAGGCAAGTTTGTCCTCTTCACTAACGAGGCAAGTTTGTCCTCTTCACTAACGAGGCAAGTTTGTCCTCTTCACTAACGAGGCAAGTTTGTCCTCTTCACTAACGGGGCAAGTTTGTCCTCTTCACTGCGGTACATTTCTAGATATGTATGGAAAAATTGTCGTATTTGGTAAAATGTTCTTTGTCAGTTTGTATTAAAGTAAAAATTGGAGGCTCATCAAATAACAGCTTGAGAAAATTATGTCACTGCGTAAATAAAATTAGAAGCTTTTCATTCACGTATTTATTTACAGCATTGATTGATTTACAAAATCCATTACTTATCAATAAGAAAGCAAAGTTTCAGACATGTGGAATCCAATGAATTATTACTTAGTCGTTTGACAACAAAAAAATATTTTAAAACAATTCGGCTTCTTTGAAAAAAAAAAACTTTGCAAAGCGCAATTCAAGTAGATTACTGCAAATATGATGTTACTTTACAACACATGTGCATCCTACAAACATTTCAATAATTCAACCAGTTCTATTTGAACAGAAAATTATTTTGATATAAATACTGTTTTGTAAAGTAAAAGGACACAAGTGCAACTAATGTGACATTTATTGTGGCAACGTTTCGCTCTCCAGGCTTGATAAAGCTCCTGGAGAGCGAAACGTTGCCACAATAAATGTCACATTAGTTGCACTTGTGTCCTTTTACTTTACATATTGTCGGTAATTCTACCAACTTTATTACAAATACTGTTTTAGCAATTACCTTTAATATGCTGCATACAGAAAAAGTCCTTAACCTCTGACGCAATACACTATCTGAATTGCATATTACATGTCAATTTACTTTTATACATAGCAGTAGCCAGCTCATTCTACTGTGTATAGTGTAGGCAACATAAATCAGCAATAGTTAAAGAATATGACGGTAATATTCTTCATAAGCGAGTAGGGTTGCTAATAATTAAGCTCCCAATTCAAATAAATTTATCTACATTTCCTCTTCCACAAATTGTTTAAAATAAAAAAGGTTTAAAATAAACAGCAGTAAATGGTTGTAAACTGGCCAAGCTTCATTTAAGGCCAAGTGTCGATGTAAGCTGATCAAGCTTTATTCAGTAAAGGTTAGGTGTGGTTATAGTTTGGTCGAGGTTCACTCAAGGCTGAGTGTATTTATAGGTTGCTTAAAAGCTTTATTTATTTCTGGGTGTAGAACACAGTATGTGCAGTGGGTCCGCAAAGATTATGTTCCTTGATGTACTGACTGATATCAAAGTTGTTGCCGTCATTAATACTCTTGGGAATAGACTGAAACTCTGGGTTTTCGCTAATTCGCTGTTCAAAGAGGTAGACTGTGTACCGATGTCTGACAGGTTGCTGTGTCGTAGGGGGTTGAATGTAGTCTGTGGGAAAAAAAAGTGATTGTTATTAAATCCACGGGAAAACGCTAAACCCCAAAGGTCATGCAGGCTCTGCTGAATGGAAGGCAATCAGATTTGATCCAAGGAAGAGGAGGGTAGGTCCAGTTCTTCGGATCAAAATCCCTTCGCTGTAGGTAAATGGATTAACTTGCAACAAGCCAGGAGCTCTATTAAGCTTATTGAAAGACGAACAAAACTAACTTTAAATAAAATATCCAAACATTGCAACCGTAACTTGAGTGTCAATATATATCATATATACATATTCTCAAAGAGCTTCACAGAAAGCATTCTTCAGCGGTGCCTAATACTTAATAACGACAAACACTAGCCCACATGTACCATGCAAATTTTATATATAATGGATGTTATGACTGTATGTATATAATATATATGTATTTTGTCTACATATATGTCATGTCCAATAGGTAAAATTGGTCAATTAACAAGAACTCATTTAAAGTTTTAAGTCCTTTCTAAAATTTCCTCTTACGTTTAAAGATATATTTTTTTAATTTATGTTAATGTAAAAATTAATAATTTTGTACCAAAAGAACCCTAGAAAGCTTACCTAGCACAATTTAATTTAGCCTAATCCAACTAAATAGTTTAGATAAGTTTACAATAATTTAATAAACAAT
Organism: Cherax quadricarinatus; assembly: GCF_038502225.1. Lineage (NCBI taxonomy): Eukaryota > Metazoa > Arthropoda > Malacostraca > Decapoda > Parastacidae > Cherax > Cherax quadricarinatus. Next base: position 9,047,995 of record NC_091369.1, read on the forward strand.
GAAATATATTTTTTTTCGTTAGGTTCAGAATGAATTCTGCGAAATTAGCGTATACACAAATTTTCGCTTGCCTTATTCGGCAAGAAAAGCGTTGCTATTTAAGCCAAAATCGGAAGTTTTACCTATTCGGCACAATATATGTATATATAATGGGAAGTACAATGCCTGCACTTTAAAGGAGGGGTTTGGGATATCGGCAGTTTGGAGGGACTTCTAAACTGTCGTACCTGAGCGCCTCTGCAAACAGTGATTATGTGTGCTGTGAAAGTGTTGAATGACAGTATTTTTCTTTTTTGGGAGGATTTTCTTTTTGGGTCACCCTGCCTCGGTGGGAGACGACCGACGTGTTGAAATATATATAATATTATTTATATATATACCTGGAGTTTACCTGGAGAGAGTTCCGGGGGGTCAATGCCCCCGCGGCCCGGTCTGTGACCAGGCCTCCTGGTGGATCAGAGCCTGATCAACCAGGCTGTTGCTGTTGGCTGCACGCAAACCAACGTACGAGCCACAGCCCGGCTGGTCAGGAACCGACTTTAGGTGCTTGTCCAGTGCCAGCTTGAAGACTGCCAGGGGTCTGTTGGTAATCCCCCTTATGTATGCTGGGAGGCAGTTGAGCAGTCTCGGGCCCCTGACACTTATTGTATGGTCTCTTAACGTGCTAGTGACACCCCTGCTTTTCATTGGGGGGATGTTGCCACGTCTGCCAAGTCTTTTGCTTTCGTAGTGAGTGATTTTCGTGTGCAAGTTCGGTACTAGTCCCTCTAGGATTTTCCAGGTGTATATAATCATGTATCTCTCCCGCCTGCGTTCCAGGGAATACAGGTTTAGGAACCTCAAGCGCTCCCAGTAATTGAGGTGTTTTATCTCCGTTATGCGCGCCGTGAAGGTTCTCTGTACATTTTCTAGGTCAGCAATTTCACTTGCCTTGAAAGGTGCTGTTAGTGTGCAGCAATATTCCAGCCTAGATAGAACAAGTGACCTGAAGAGTGTCATCATGGGCTTGGCCTCCCTAGTTTTGAAGGTTCTCATTATCCATATATTTATATATATATATATGTATATATATATATATATATATATATATATATATATATATATATATATATATATATATATATATATATATATATGTCGTGCCGAATAGGCAGAACTTGCGATCTTGGCTAAAATAGCAACACTCATCTTGCCATATATGACAAGTGAAAATTTGTGTATGCAATAATTTCGCCAAAATAACTCTGAACCTAACGAAAAAAATATATTTATCTGTGTTTGTTTAGTATTAAATTATTGTAAACAAATCTAAAATATATATAGTTGGGTTAGGCTAAAATAAATTGTTCTTGTTATAATAAGGTTAGGTAAGTTTTCTAAGATTCTTTAGGTGCAAAATAAAAAAAATTTTCACTAACATTAATGAAAAAAATATATCTTTAAACGTATAAGAGAAAATTTTAGAAAGGACTTAATTTTAAAAGAGTTCTTGCTAATTGACCAGTTTTACATATTCGGCACGACATATATATATATTCTCAAACAGCCTTCGAAGAAATTAATATGACAAGTCAAATTAGAATGGCACAGAATAAAAATGTGTGTACTTACCAAAACTGTTTCGTCCGGTCATCAACATTCCCAGCACAATATCAACTCCCTGTTGTAAAGATAATTATGAAAATACATTCATTAGTCTGAGGTAAAAGCAAAATAAAAAATGGAAGGTTTAAAGAAAAGTTTAATTATAGTGTACTGTTATTACAACAATGCCATTATTATACAATAAATAAAATAAAGCTATATGACAAAGAAAATAGGTCGTTCATGAATTTTACTTCGTTACTACAGTAAAGAACAGTAAGATAAGGAAGTGGCTCCCTACCAGATATATTTATAAAATCAACATTTTTTTTTCAACAAGTCAGCCGTCTCCCACCGAGGCAGGGTGACCCAAAAAGAAATAAAAAATCCCCAAAAAGAAAATACTTTTCATCATTCAATACTTTCACTTCACTCATGCATAATCACTGTCTTTGCAGAGGCGCCCAGATACAACAGTTTAGAAGCATATATGAAGATATATAACATATCTCTCCAAACTGCCAATATCCAAACCTCTCCTTTAAAGTGCAGGTATTGTACTTCCTATTTCCAGTACTCAAGTGCGGCTATATAAAAATAACAGGTATTCCTGAATACTTTCACTAAATATTACCCTGCTCACACTCCAAAAGCTCGTGTCCCAAAAACCATTCGTCTCCATTCACCCCTATCTAACACGCTCACACACGCTTGCTGGAAGTCCAAGCCCCTCGCCCACAAAACCTCCTTTACCCCCTCCATCCAACCTTTTCGAGGACGACTCCTACTCCGCCTTCCTTTCCCTACAGATTATACGCTCTCCAAGTCATTCTACTTTGATCCATTTTCTCTAAATGACCAAACCACCTCAACCCCTCTTCCGCCCTCTGACTAATTCTTTTATTAACTCCACACCTTCTCCTAATTTTCACACTCCGAATCCTCTGCATAATATTTACACTACACATTGCCCTTAGACAGGACATCTCCACCGCCTCCATCCGCCGCCTCGCTGCAGCATTTGCAACCCAAGCTTCATACCCATATAAGAGTGTTGCTACCACTATATTTTCATACATTCCCTTCTTTACCTCCGTTTATAACGTTTTTTGTCTTCACAAATACCTCAATGCACCACTCGCCTTTTTTCTTTCAATTCTATGATTAGCCTCATCCTTCATAAATCCATCTGCTGACACGCCAACTCCCAAATATCTGAGAGCATTCACTTCTTCCATACTCCCTCTCTCCAATGTGATATCCAATTTTTCTTTAAATCTTTTGATACCCTCATCAACTAACTCTTACCCATGTTCACTTTCAACTTTCTACCTTTACACACCCTCCCAAACTCATCCACTGACCTTTGCAACTTTTCTTTAGTCTCCCATAAGCACAGTATCAACAGCAAAAAGTAACTTTGTCAACTCCCATTTTGTATTTGAATCCCCGTAATTTAATCCCACCCTTCTCCCTAACACCCTAGCATTTACTTCTTTCAAAACTCCATCTATAAATATATTAAACAACCATGGTGACATTACACATCCCTGTCTAAGACCTACTTTTCCGGGGAAGTATTCTCCCTCTCTTCTACACACCCTAACCTGAGCCTCAAAATACTTTTTACAGCATTTAGTAACTACCTATTCCATATACTTGCAACATCTGCCACATTGCTCCTCTATCCACTCTATCATATGCCTTTTCTAAATTCATAAATGCAATAAAAACTTCCCTACCTTTACCTAAATACTGTTCACATATATGCTTTAATGTAAACACTCGATCTATACATCCCCTACCACTCTAAAGCCTCCTTGCTCATCTGCAGTCCTACTCTCTCTTACCCCTAATTCTTTCAATAATAACCATACCGTACACTTTACCTGTTATACTCAATAAACTTATTCCCCTATAATTTTTACAATCTCTCTTGTCCCCCTTCTCTTTATATAAAGGAACTATACATGCTCTTTGCCAATCCCTAGGTACCTTCCCCTCTTTCATGCATTTTTTTTTTCAACAAGTCGGCCGTCTCCCACCGAGGCAGGGTGACCCAAAAAAGAAAGAAAATCCCCAAAAAGAAAATACTTTCATTATCATTCAACACTTTCACCACACTCACACATTATCACTGTTTTTGCAGAGGTGCTCAGAATACAACAGTTTAGAAGCATATACGTATAAAGATACACAACATATCCCTCCAAACTGCCAATATCCCAAACCCCTCCTTTAAAGTGCAGGCATTGTACTTCCCATTTCCAGGACTCAAGTCCGACTATATGAAAATAACCGGTTTCCCTGAATCCCTTCACTAAATATTACCCTGTTCACACTCCAACAGACCGTCAGGTCCCAAGTATCATTCGCCTCCATTCACTATCTAACACGCTCACGCACGCTTGCTGGAAGTCCATGCCCCTCGCCCAGAAAACCTCTTTTAACCCCTCTCTCCAACCCTTTCGAGGACGACCCCTACCCCGCCTTCCTTTCCCTATAGATTTATATGCTTTCCATGTCATTCTACTTTGATCCATTCTCTCTAAATGACTAAACCACCTCAACAACCCCTCTTCTGCCCTCTGACTAATACTTTTATTAACTCCACACCTTTTCCTAATTTCCACACTCCGAATTTTCTGCATAATATTTACACCACACATTGCCCTTAGACAGGACATCCCCACTGCCTCCAACCGTCTCCTCGCTGCTGCATTTACCACCCAAGCTTCACATCCACATAAGAGTGTTGGTACTACTATACTTTCATACATTCCCTTCTTTGCCTCCATAGATAACGTTTTTTTGACTCCACTTATACCTCAACGCACCACTCACCTTTTTTCCCTCATCAATTCTATGATTAACCTCATCCTTCATAAACCCATCCGCCGACACGTCAACTCCCAAGTATCTGAAAACATTCACTTCTTCCATACTCCTCCTCCTCAATTTGGTATCCAATTTTTCTTTAAATCATTTGATACCCTCATGCATTTATTAAACAAAAATACCAACCACTCCAACACAAGATCCCCTCCCCCCTGCTTTTAACATTTGTCATGATCCCGTCAGTTCCTGCTGCTTTACCCCCTTTCATTCTACGTAATGCCTCATGCACCTCCCCCCCACTCACATCCTGCTCTTCTTCACTCCTAAAAGATGTCATACCTCCCTGGCCAGTGCATGAAAGTACCGCCTCTTTCATCACCGACATTTAAAAGTTCCTCAAAATATTCCCGCCATCTACCCAATACCTCCAGCTCCCCGTCTATTAACTCCCTTACTGTTTTTAACTGACAAATCCATTCGTTCCCTAGGCTTTCTTAACATGTTTATCTCGCTCCACTTTTTTTTTTATTTTCAGCAAAATTTCTTGCCAGTGCCTCTCCCACTATTTCATCTGCTCTCCTTTTGCACTCTCTCACCACTCTCTTCACCTTTCTTTTACTCTACATATACACTGCTCTTCTTACAACACTTCTGCTGTGTAAAAAACCTCTCATAAGCTACCTTTTTCTCTTTTATCACACCCTTTACTTCATTCCACCAATCACTCCTCTTTCCTCCTGCCCCCACCCTCCTATATCCACAAATTTCTGCCCCACATTCTAATACTGTATTTTCAAAATTATCCCAACCCTCTTCAACCCCTTCCCCCTCCACAATTCATACTTGCATTATCCCACACTTCTGCCAATAGTTGCTTATATCTCACCCGAACTTCCTCCTCCCTTAGTTTATACACTTTCACCTCTCTTACTTGCTGTTGCCATTTTCTTTTTGTCCCATCTACCTCTTACTCTAACTGTAGCTACAACTAAATAATTATCCGATACATCCGTAGCCCCTCTATAAACATGTAGAGCCTGAAGCCTACCCATCAACATATAATCTAACAAACTACTTTCATTACGTGCTGTATCATACCTTATATACTTATCCTCTTTTTTTCATAAAATATGTATTACTTATTACCAAACCTCTTTCTACACATAGCTCAATTAAAGGCTCCCCATTTTCATTTACCCCTGGCACCCCAAATTTACCTACTACTCCCTCCACAACATTTTTACCCACTTTAGCATTGAGATCCCCAACCACAAGTACTCTCTCACTTGGTTCAAAACTCCCCACGCACTCAACATTTCCCAAAATCTCTCTCTCCTCTACATTCTCTCTTCTCCAGGTGCATAAGCACTTACTATAACCCACTTTTCACACCCAACCATTATTTTACACCACATAATCCTTGAATTTATACATTTATATTCCCTCTATTGTTTCTCAAATATGATGCTGTCAGGCAAAGGAATTATACAAAATGACAATGCTAATTTTTTTTTTCAACACATCGGTCGTCTCCCACCCAGGCAGGGTGACCCAAAAAGAAAATACTTTCAGCATTCAACACTTTCACCTCACTCATATATAATCACTGTCTGCAGAGGCGCTCAGATACGACAGTTTAAAAGTTAACCTCCAAACTGCCAATATCCCAAACCCCTCCTTTAAAGTGCAGGCATTGTACTTCCCATTTCCAGGACTCAAGTCCAGCTAACCATGTAAAAATGGTTATATGGGCAACTGGTTACTTATGAATTATAGGCAAAATTTTGAGCCCTAAAGGTATGGCAGATATATGTTGAGTGTGCTAGAAATATTAGACCCTGGCTCACACAGTATTTTAACGCCTCTATTCCTAAATTTACTATGATGTCTTTGTTTCAAGTTTTACCATATATCTTCTTTCCTAGTTATTGCAATGTTTCAACGTTCCTCTTGCACTGTCCTTCCTTCAGTGCAAACTCTGCCATTTTCGGTGTGTAGCCCTGCTTGCCGCAAGGTTTTCCTGATGTAAATATGAAATTATTTTGATTCTTCTGAGTTTAATTCTGTCTGCTTCCGTCCTAATTTGTAGATATTCAATTTCTAACCTTTCAATTTTTTTACATTAGGTTTGTTCTATACATTTCTCATGCTTATGAGTGGTGGAACTTAAGCGAGAGTGAGAGGACTGAATGGTCGAGACGAGTTGGGAATGGAAGGGAGACTTGGGAGATGTGGGAGTTAATGTTTGTATTTAACAAGATTGGGTACATCTGCAGTGTTCTGCAGATGTATCCAATTAGTGGGAACAAAAGCTAGCCAGGTTTCTGTCATATTCCATCACACAGGACAAAGCTCATAGAAGAGTTCAAATCCGTCAGCCTGAGCTGGTAAGACTTCAGTAGGGCAACGAAGATATCCTCAAGCATTTCAACAAGGAAACTTTAAAGGTTTCTTTCCAGCATAGCTAGTTACTATCACTTATGAACTGCCATCTCTGGTGTGAATGTGGGCTGGTTGGTGCCGAGCACTAGTCAAGGAGAAGCATTGACATACAAAGCTTATATAGAGGTTCAAGAGGTTTAACATGGTTGCTGTTCTATATGTTGAGTCTCCAAAATGGCAATGTACTCTTTGATTTTTTTCCTTTGTTACAGGGATTGTGTAATGGTACTGGCAGGAGAAATTTTACTTTTACAGTCGACTAACATCCATTTTTTTTTTTTTTTTAAATTTGTAGGTGAACATAGGCTGCAGATATAAGGAGACTTGCGCATACGTCTAGGCCTGCCTGCGAATAGAACCCGCGTACCTTTGGTTGCCAACTAAATGTTCTACAACTAAACTATAGGCCACCTCAATAATGCCAAATTCCGTGACATTTCTTAATCTCTGTGAGTCTTGGGCAACAAGACCACCCTATGTGAGATTACGAGATTCCACATACCTACATTCACATTATCTCCACTCTGTTCCTTGCTCTTTTACTTTCCAAGTTCGATATCAATTTCCCTACTCAGCTTCTGTTAAGTAATTTTTTACTCCCAGAGTGCACCATGCCTTGGCTTGTCAACGATCATTATAACCATAATTTTGTCCCTCTAAACTTTCTTTTTCCATTAAGCTGATCTAGTACCAATAGCTTCGATAGTCATTTCTTCGGTCGCTTGCTTAATTTCCTTATCCTTCATGACTTAAACAAAGATCGTACTTGGCTAATACACTTCATCCACAATCTTCTCAATTCCGTTATTACAGTCACTTGCGGTATCTAGCTCTCCCTCTTCCAAACGTCTAGAACCCGCCCGTTTCCTTAAAATAATTGAAATAGGTTCTAGTCTCTGCTCAAGCGTCTTTAATTAAAATTCCATTTTCTTGACGGTTTTGTTATTATCAAGTCAATTTTTTCATCCACAGCTACCTCAATATAACGCTTGCGTGCGTGTATGAACGAACCAAAACGTTTTATTATAATCCCAGCCGTAAATGCATAATATTAAGCAGGAAAATCAAAATGTCATTTAACACTGGTCAGTAATAGGAACCAACCCGCATGAAGACGTGGACAGGAAAAAAAAAAGTTTTCTATATATTTCGACCTTGATCATAGCTCCTTATTATCATAATACCAAGGATGAGAAAAAAATAGTACCAGGGCAGCGCCTGGCTGAAGCCTCTCAAAAAATCCCTCAGCTCCCTAAATTAAATACTAATAATAATAATGCTGCTTCAAAACAGGTCTGCTAGCCACCTTTCCAACCAAATAGTCACCGCTAAGCCCTCCAGTACAGAAATTCTGGCGCCACACCTGCTTAATACTAGTATACTGAAAAAAGACGATATATGAATACAATGAATACAATAAATATATAAATGCAATGACTGCAATCATACTGTATAAAATTGACAATTACTACGAAAAGAATGCAACCCTGCGAGAACACGGTCAACACATTAACAAATAGAACATTCATTTACCCTGATAGCCCAGCGCAGCCAGTGCAGATACACCTTATCAACATCTTGATTTTCAGCATCAGGGTCGACCATCATCACGGTGTAGAGTTTTGCCTGAAAGAAACATGAGAATTTAAATCTGAGAAGTTTGTGGCTACAACTTAAACAAGTTTGTCTGTACGTCAAACAATAACGTTCTCTCTCTCTCACACACACACACACACACGTACATATATAATAGGGGTCGTCATAAGAAAAGGCTGGAAAGAGGGAGTAACGGAAGTTTTGTTTGCAAGGGGCTTGGACATACGAAAACATATTTTAGCGTGTTAGATAGCAGTGAGTGGAGACAAACAGTTTTTAGGACCTAACGAGCTGTTGGAGTGTTAGCAAGGTAATATTTTGTGAAGGGATTCAGGGCAAACCGGTTAACTAGACTTCAGTCCTAGAGGTGGGAAGAACAGTACCTGCACTCTGAAGGAAGGGTTTGGGAATTTTGCTGTTTGGAGGGATATATGTAAACCGTGGTATCTGCTCGCCTCTGGCAAGACAGTGATAGTGTGAATAATGGTGAAAGTGTTTCTTTTCCGCCAACCCTTAGTCCATAACGAATATATTTTACTTTTACTTGCCCACTGTTACGTTAATGTATGTATGTATGTATGTGTATGTATATATATACATACATATATATATATATATATATATATATATATATACATATATACATATATATATATATATATATATATATATATATATATATATATATATATATATGCATATATATATATATATATATATATATATATATATATATATATATATATATATATATATATATATATATATATATGCATATATATATATATATATATATATATGCATATATATATATATATATATATATGCATATATATATATATATATATATATATATATATATATATATATATATATATATATATATATCATATATATATATATATATATATATATATATATCATATATATATATATATATATATATATATATATATATATATATATATCATATATATATATATATATATATATATATATATATATATATATCATATATATATATATATATATATATATATATATATATATATATATATATATATATATATATATATATATATATATATATATATATACATATATACATATATATATATATATATATATATATATATATATATATATATATATATATATATATATATATATATATATATATATATATATATATATATATATAACGCAGTTGACTATAAAAATTATTATATTATAGTCAAGTATGGTAATAGGAAATTCTCGGAAAACGCAGTCATATTCCGACTTTACTAGTCAAGAGCTGCTACTAAAAGTTAACAAAGGTCATCCATGTGTATTGGCATATTAAACATTCACCGATTTCTTAGTCATCACTATCAACATTTTTTCCCCGTTCACTATTTCCTCTCCCACACTTACACATCCAACTATTACGCTTATTCAATTATTTTTTCTTTATACTTTTCTGTATAATTCTACTTTTTTGTTTTCAGTTATTTCCACTAGCAAAAAATAAGTTTTTCTTTTTTTTCTGATATCAGTTTCCATATATCCCTTCCAGTGGCGTACCTTCCTTTGTGGCTTGAAGAACGTGACGTCCACATGTATGTGGACAGACATGTAGTCACACCAAGAACTTATTAATACAATGACAGTGGTTCACTTTTAAGTAAATTATTCTCATGAATTGAAAAAACTCCCCTGAAAGCGAAACTTTGTCCACATAAAAAGCTTGTTCTGCCTGCTTGAGTCTTTGTTTTATTTATTTATAAATTTTAGCATACATACAGAGGTACAAAAAAATACAGGTAAGAGCAGCATGCCAAAGCCACTTATATGCATAGCATTACGGGCTGGCTTAAAATTAACTTAAGATTAACTAAGCAATGATGAAATCAGTGATAAGACATTATTGTAAACAGATAACTATAAAATACAAATGAGTATTACAAAGACAGGTCATGTGGTTGCATGCATTGCTGTTCATTCAGGTAGTGTATTTAAAAAAAAATAAAGTTAGGTTTACCATTTGTGTGATATAATTGTGAGTAACATTTAGGATATACAATTTATATGGTTCAGTTATTCAGTATTTATTTGGTTTTGAGTGAGTAAGTGAACTTTGAGAAGAGACTTGAATTTATAAACAGGTAGTGTTTCTTTTATATTTACAGGTAATGAATTCCAGATTTTAGGGCCTTTTATGTGCATTGAGTTTTTGCATAGCGTGAGATGGACACGAGGAACATCAAAGAGTGATCTGTGCCTTGTATTATGGTCATGTGTTCTGTTGAGGTTGGCAAGGAGATGTTTGAGGGGAGGGTTAATATCAGAGTTAAGTGTTCTATGTATGTAATAGGTGCAATGATAAGTATGGATATTTTGTATGGTGAGTAGGTTGAGTGTTTTGAATATTGGTGGAGTGTGCTGCCTGTAGTGAGAATTTGTTATCATTCTAACTGCAGCCTTTTGTTGGGTAATTAGTGGTCTGAGATGGTTAGTTGTTGTTGAGCCCCATGCACAAATTCCATAGGTGAGATAGGGGTAAATAAGAGAGTGATAAAGGGCCAGGAGGGCTGACTGTGAAACATAGTACCGTATCTTCGATAGTATGCCTACAGTCTTGGAAATTTTCTTAGAAATTTGTTGTATATGTGTATGAAATTTGAGTCTATTATCGAGGTGGATTCCTAAGAATTTTCCCTCTGTTAGCTTTGTGATAGGTGATCCGTTTATCGTTATGTTAAGAGGTACATCTGTAGCTCTGCTACCAAACTGAATGAAGTAGGTTTTGTCAATGTTTAGTGTAAGTTTGTTAGTCCTCATCCAGGTAGATATTTTCTGTAATTCGGTGTTTACAGTATTGGCTAGCGTGACTGGGCTCGGGTGAGAGAAGACGTATGTGGTGTCATCTGCAAAAAGTGTGGGTTTGAGTAATTGCGAAGCATTTGGTAGGTCATTTATGTATAGGAGAAAGAGAAGAGGGCCAAGGACACTTCCCTGTGGGACACCAACTGTAATTGGTTGTGCGGAAGAGCTTGCCCCATTTGCGTACACATATTGGCTTCTGTTGCTGAGGTAAGACTTGAGGTAGTTGAGGGAGTGCCCTCTAATACCATAGTGTGACAATTTTACGTGGAGCAAGTCATGGTCAACTGTATCAAAAGCTTTACGTAAGTCAATGAAGATCCCCAGTGGGACTTCTTTTTTCTCTATTGCAGTGTATATATGTTCAAGCATGTGTATAATAGCATCATTAGTATTTTTATTAGGCCTGAATCCAAATTGGCAGGGGTTGAGAATGTTATGGGAGATGAGGTAGGAGTAGATTCGTTTATGAATTAATTTTTCGAAGATTTTTGAGAGAGGGTGTAAATTGGATATTGGCCTATAGTTATTCAACTCTGTTTGGTCTCCTCCTTTATGGATCGGGGTGACCCTTGCTATTTTGAGAACTGTAGGGAAGGTGGAGGATTCAATGGATTTGTTAAAGAGTGTTGCAATGATTGGTGATAGTACTTGTGACGCTTTTTTGTATATAAAGGGTGGTAAGGTATTTAAATCTCCTGCCTTGTTTTTCAGTGCGTTGATAATAAAGGAGACTTCATATGGGTTAGTCGGAGCCAGGAACAGTGTGTTCGGGTAGTTGCCAGTGAGGTAGTCATTTGGTGGGGTATCTGAGCTTGGGATATTATTGGCAAGGTTTTGACCTATAGTGGAAAAGAAATCATTGAGTCTGTTTGCTGTTTCTGTTGGTGGGAGTTGGGGTTCATCTGATTTTGCTAATTTTATTTCGCTATGTCGTGATATCTTTTTTGTTCCCAGAATTTCTGGTAGGGTCTTCCAGGTCTTTTTTATATCACCTCGTAAGTTGGATAATCTGTTCTCATAATACAATTTTTTTGCCCTTCTTATCAGGCTGGTTAGGATTGACGAGTAACGTTTTGTTTGGTCTCTGGTTATGTGACCCATTCTGTACTGTTTTTCATATCGGTGTTTTGTATTTATGGATTTGAGAATGCTGGGTGTTAGCCAGGGACTGTTCAGTCTCTTAGCTGTCATCTGTTTAGTTTTTTTAGGGCAGTGCTTGTTATAAAGGTATTGGGTCTTCCGTTATGTCATCCGTCAGCGAACTTTCCCTATCATAAGCTTACAAAAGTATATAAACGTAGTCAAATATCAACGTATAATCAGACCCAAATGAGGCTATTTATGGAAAGGTTTAAGGCAGTGCAACTAATGTCGGTCGTGGATTTGGTGAAGTGTTATTCAAACCAGTTTTTTAAATGTGTATACGACATTACTCTCAAATGCTTCAAGTACACTTATTTGGTAGTTTTAACAAATGACTGTTTCTTAATATATTAAAATTTTTTTGTTTCTTTGGTAGCCCTTTTATTTTTTACTATTTTTCAATCAGTTTTCCATTAATATTATAATATTCTCAGAAAGTTAAAGCGGGCCGAGTCATTCAAAGCTGTTGTGCCTTATAGAGGACAACCGTAGACGGAAATATGAGGGGTGAGAGAAGGCAGCAATAGTTGGTGCAGTAAATTAGTTTCCGTTAAGAACTTTTGCTTGAACCTGAATTATAGGTGAGAGTTTCAGAGAATGCAGACAGTAATAGGCATGCGGAACGTGCTTACTAGTTTGCAGGTTTATTGACCTGAACAGAATAATGACCAGGGATATAACAAGAGACGACCTTTTATGTCTGCTGAAGATGCGACAACAGCCAGTGTCGAATGTGGACAGGGGATGAGAGGAATCAAAATATCGCTTGTAACAAATAAGGTAGATGGTAAACATGTATATGACGGAAGTGAAGAGTGGGTGTAATTCTGCTGTGAAAAAAACTGCCATGTGAGCTAAATTAAGAGCGTTTGTGATTTCTCACAGTAATGTGATAAATCAAGAATGCGTTTGGAATGTCAGTATTTTTCACTACAGAGAAGCGAGATTTCAAAGTCGACGAAGGGAAGAGCATATTTGGAACACATGAATTGCTCAGTCAGACGAAATTATAAAGTCACCTCTCTCATACTTTGCCTTGGAAGACAAATTCATCTCGTCTACAAGGTTTTATTCATATATTTACCTCTCGGAATGAGTATTGTTTTTGTCGCTAGGCGCTCGACACTCCAGTTTATCATTTACCATCAAATACTAGTTACTAAACTATGGAATATTCTACACAAGAATGTACCAGTTTCTTAGCGAGCACGACTTTCTGGCATTGAAACTAATGATATACAAATTAGAAAAAAAAAAAGTTGCTTTAAGTCTCCTTAGCTTTAAATTATAACTAATATCGTTACTTTGCTTTCACTAACTGTGGAGTTCGTAAAATAATTTTCGTTCTCATTTCCCATTCTGATATATAGTGTTTTGCATTTGCAAAGTGGCTATTATTATGCTTTTTATTAATCGAGAATAATAGGTTGTCTTATCTGGTTTGCAAGGTTTAAATTTATTACTCTTATTCTTCTTAAGTTCTGACACTGACGAATCTGTCATATTGTTCGGTACAACCTATTAATGTAATTTGGTGCAAATCAGTTTTTTTTTTTTTAATTTCTGATAAACACCTGTTTATTGCGTGTAAATCATGCATTCGAGCTTTTTAAAGACGTTTCTGACGTAATATAAAGGGCGCTAGTACCGAAGTCTAGGAAGCATATTTCGTGTTAAATGGGCATATCGTGGTACCCAGCTTCTCAAATTCGATGACTCTCGCAAGAATAAGTTTTATACTCGACATAGCACAAGGTAGGAGTGTGCAAACTGTTACTATATGATACGCAACTCTTCTTACTAATTCTAAAAGGACTATTAATTGACTATTGTATCATTTTCTCATGTAAATCTGCAACATTACAGTGCAAATATTCAACAAATGACATAAATACGGGGCCCCAGACCCATTTTAAACATATACTTTGCTATATTTCACTCTCTCGTTCTGCCTCTTTTACCTTTTCGTTCTAGTCTGACTCTTTTACTCGTGCCTTTCAGTCCTACTTCCTCTCTTTCACATCTACTCTGCGTCCCTCTTACTCTCGTCTTTCCCTGCTCCCATTTAAACAAACAGGAGATGGGGGTCAACCGCCTTAAAGCTGAACTCCCAAGTACTCTCCTGGATATTACCCTGGAAGCCGTGTTTGCTAAACTACATACTGTTAAAGTACATAGTGTTGGACAAAATAAATGGGAAGTATTTCCATATTTATAAAACTTATCGGGTGTAGTCTATCGACTTCACGAGGGTTATTAACACGGCTTGTAAGCCGCGTTAATAACCAAGCATATTTTAGGCCCTAAAATAGAGATTAAAGTGCTCTCAGAGCATATACACTAAGATACACACCTCGATACATAAGCTTAATAAATAAATGGTAAATGGATATAAATATGAAATATCTCGTACTGATAAATGGGTCTTCTATATATCCCATTGTTCTTGTGCTCTTTTACATTCCAAATTAAGATAAGCAGAGGTCAACTGAGGGACAAGTATAGGTCAGAGCACACGCCCTAAAGTCGGCTGCTGTGGGAGCCAGAGATCAAATGAGTGACGACTCTGAGTTCCGACGCAGCACAACCGGAAGTGAGTGCGACCATCGGATCAATAGAACCATCTTTTGGTCGTAGAGTAATAAACACGCAAGTCTAACAAAAAATAAAAATAAAAAGTCACGCAAAGGACAACAGTTGCATGAAACTAGATGATTAAGCTAATTTTCAAAAATTATTATTGCCATAAATTTCCAAATATGTTCATTCATTGATCTTAGGAAACGGAAATTTGTCATGCAATCCAACAAATAAGAAATATATGCCATGACAGAATCAATCTTGCATCTGATACAGAAACTTTCATGTTCACCAAATATACAAAATTAGTTTAGGGTAAATGATAGTTTCGGTACGCTAAAGGTAATAATGAATCCAGGAGGTGAGTTGCTATTGGTTGACGTCCTGATGACGTCACGCGCGTGGGAGGGTTCATTCACAAATCGTGACGCAGGCAGCCGGGAGTAATGACGTCAGCAAAGTGATCAATACAGCATAGGACCCAGACGAGGGAACGCCGCGGGGCTCACGTTTCTCTTGTCGCCTATTCTACTGCCCTCTACACCTTTCCAAAAATATATTGCACGCCGCAAATTCTGCTTTTAGGATTCCCGTTTTAGCGCTCTATTCGCATATTTCATAAGCCGTTACCTGTATTACTTGTTTCAAAATTCTAATTTACATATATGTTTTTTTTTACATAAATTTAGACTATACTCTTTGGGGACCTTTTAAGGTGTTTCCATTATACATCGTTATATTTAAACCTGCTCACTTATAATACATATACTGTAAAAAATACAGAGATTCCAGTAATCAAGCTCTAAATGGGGGTACGCGGAAGACCGTATTGTTAAGCTTTCCCAGACCTTGCTCTACATGCAGTAAACACACACACACACAAATATTCTTCTGATGTACAATATTAATACTAAGATCTGATAAAACAGTAACACTAAAAGTATAGTGGAGTAGCTCTAGTAATGAAATGCGCACTGGGAACAATACGATAAATCTTTGCCTCACTGGAAACACTGGGATACTTTCCGGGCATATATGATTTAACTGCAATTTTTCCGTTGCATTTAGTTTCACTCCCGGCTTTGCGTAATATCTGTCTATGTGTGGGTGTGTGTATATATATATAACAAAAAGATCAGTAGTGTACTGTATGTTCTGGTATCATCTGACGTCTTTCCTGTGTATATATATATAGTTTTAAGAGCAGTAATGCTAGTGTGTGGGAATCACCGGCAATACTAGTAGCACATTTGGAAGACTGAAGTAAAATCTTCCTTGCACTTTAAGTGATTTAAATGTTAAAGGCGACTTAAAAGAGCATTTGTAACATTTACTGTACCACTCCACTAGATAGTGAACGCATCTTATATGTGAAGCAAGCGTATTTTATTTTTCCTAAAAACAGACAACAAAATTTATTCCAGGTACAAAGAAATGACAATTACGGAAAGGACAGTGGAGAGAATGCAAACAAACGATAAATAGCTGTATGACTACGAATGTAATACAAATAATATCTACTAGTGGGAGAGTGCATTCTCCTTCAATCCTATCACATGTTCTTGAATGCGTCAACTGAATTCAATTACGTAAATAAACACTAAACGTAATCGAAATACTCGAGCAATGCCAGGCATGTGCTGGAAATACCTTAGTAACAAATGTGCTTAAAGTTGCTCCCGAGCACTGGAAACACTTCAGAAGCACTATGTGGGCGGTAAAAATACTTATGTAAAGCAATCTGTACACTGGATTAGTTGCAGTAATACTACACATGCGCTTGAAATAGCGTGATAAATTATCCTGTCAATCATTGTGCTACAAATAACGAGATAAATGGTCCTGTTTATGTTCCCCCTGAAAGTCCGCTGAACCTCTCTGGTCAAATTTGCACTCGAGGATAAATTCTAACCCTATCAGAAGCTTTAGTATACCCGACGATATCTGCACCGATGTAATAGGCCTCAATTTTAAATATTTTACATAGCCTCTCTTGTATTATTATTATTATTATTATATTAATTTTCATAAAAAAAGTTGAAGCCATGGCATTATTCAACGCTAGTTTCTCTGGAAATATTAATACATAAGCACAATCACTTCTCCGCCTTTCGTCCACAACAGGGTGGCTCATACACTGTACATAACACTTCAACTCCTCAGTAATGGTCTACTGTGTTCCTCGAAACTTACATACGATCGCCCTTTTCGCAACACAGTTTAAAAAAATTCATATATCAAGAAGAAACATTAGTGGGTAATAGGGGAGGGGGGGGGACAGGAGGACTATAGCTCGACCTTTGACCAGTGTTTGTGAATGAATGAGCGTAGCGACGTCACAGACCATGTTGCTAGGTCGGGGGTGTGTAGTGCCGGAGTTACGTTCTCATTCATGGCTTTCACTCATTCATGATAGTCTTGATCTTCATCCTCATTGGCACATTTTGTTTTGGAGTTGATATCACCAATGGCGTGTCAACTACTTTACTGCTTTAATAGTTATATGTTCACTAATAAGATGAGTGGCGATGCCAATAAACTCGTCCTCAGGGCAAAATCTAAAAAACAACAACAACAAATCATCAGCCAGCTCAAGTAGCTTCCTGCCCAATATTATTTAATTCCTGAAAAGCTTCTTTTCAAATCTGTAATATGATAATGTTTGCGGCCAGACAGACATGCACAAATTATTGACAAAGGGGTTAAAGCTAAACTTTTGTGGATTCCCCTCTCACACGTGCCTCCCGGAGTACTAAATTAGCAATAAACTTTCCCCGTAATAATGAAATGTATCCAGTAGAACGTGTATACGTACAGTTTTTAAACATTAATAAACATAAATAGTCTGTTACTATACATTCCATTTATAGAACTGGATTTTGTTCAGACCACCTACAGGATCAGAGTCAGCTGATCCTGTAGGTTCAGATCAGCTGATCTGTACATATATTTAGTTTCAACAAGGGAAATAGTTGCTAATAACACTTCAATATCCAAGGAAGCCATAGTAGGTTAGGTAATTTAATTTTGCTAAATTCTTTAGCAAAATTAAATTTTTAGTTGTGCAAGAAATAAAAGTACCTGGTGACAAGTTAAGGACAAGATATTTATATAAATTATAAAAAATGACTACCGCAGACAAGACTGGGGGAGGAGGACATATTACTTTATCCATGATATTAATTTTCTATGAAATCCTAATTAATTTTATTTTCTAATCTGTACAACATTAAATCTAAGAACGTAAAATCTTGGAAAATCCTAGTTCATAAGGGTGCAGCCATTCAACCTAGTTGAATGGCTGCACCCTTACTTACAGTAGCCATTCAACCTAGTTGAATGGCTACACCCTTACTTATAGTAGCCATTCAACCTAGTTGAATGGCTGCACCCTTACTTATAGTAGCCATTCAACCTAGTTGAATGGCTGCACCCTTACTTATAGTAGCAATTCAACCTAGTTGAATGGCTACACCCTTACTTATAGTAGCCATTCAACCTAGTTGAATGGCTGCACCCTTACTTATAGTAGCCATTCAACCTAGTTGAATGGCTACACCCTTACTTCTAGTCACAGACGTCTCAGGATCACTTCCCAAGTGATTATTCTAAAAATCTGATAGAAAATCAGTGAATCGTTGCACACTCCGTTTGCCCATATTTGGACGATCCAAAGTTCGTAAAGCAGAATTGGAGCTATCCTTTCCCTTCCTCTGATCAACCCTAATTACCTCACATTTTTTAGGCGCTCTATGACCCTTACAGTTTTATCACTTTCCCATAAACACAGTTAGCTAAGAGTAAGGTATTCATAGAATAAAAGAATACCATATACAGAAACGTTTCTCGTAGCCAGTTTTGGCAGACCCATATGATCAGTATACAGCAAAGACTCGAGTAATAAGTTGGCCTACAAAATTTATATATTAGGGCAATTATATATTGTGCCAACGTTTCGCTCCTGGAGAGCGAAACGTTGCCCCCATAAAATGTCACATTAGTTACACATGTCTTTTTACCTAACATATTGTCGGTAATTCTACCTTTATTATTATTATTATTTGTTGTCATTAATATTATTCTGCTAACATTCGAGTGTTATACAGCGCTTGAGAATTGGAGGTAATCAGATTTGACCCGAGGAAGGGTAGTACAGCTCCAATTCCTTGGGTCAAGAGTACTTCACCATCATCAAGGCACCCTGCCTTGAAAGGTAAGCCTACTGGAGTAAGGTCACCATAGGTCATCTTAAAGTATAGCGAAATTACACACCGTAAAAACCTAAAGGGAATCAGACATTACAGTGAATCTTATGTTACAGGATGATTGGCCGATCCTTCTCCAAGCTGTTTATTTAAATAGGGTAGAGATGAGACAGGTTAACATTAAGTGAAATGTTGAAAAAGTGGAAAAAAGGGAGAAATGGGAGACCAATATTGCTACTGGGAAATACGTGGGTCATCAGCCAGCCTCCAGCGCCATAGCAACATCCAGCCAAAGGTCAGAGTTGAGCGGGTTCCGTGAGTTGAAGGTGAGCACACTGAGTGAGAGCGCATGGTGGAGTGTGGGTGGGTGTGACGAGGTGCCAGGTGTGAGTAGGCGTGACAGGGTGCCAGGTGTGGGTGGGTGTGACGAGCTGTCAGGTGTGGGGAGGGAAACAAAGTTCCGCGTTTGAATGGGGGAGGGGGACAACATACTAGGACCAGAGCAGTTCTCGTGGTGGCCCATATCCATTTTAATTAACATTTCACCTTTCCCCAAAATACCATCTGCAGCACTATAAACACCCAGGCACATATTTATTGCTAGGTGAACAAGAGCTGTAGGTATAAGGAGACTTGCCATACGTCTCTCCCTGCCAGAGGATCGATGTACTAAGGGCAGTTGTAGCTGTACGAGAGATGAGATTTGGTGGAAGTTGGGTAGTAAATGTTCAGTAAGACAGGTGCAGAATAAACAACGTGAAAACGTTTCTCTCTCATTAAAGCGAAACGTTGTCACAGTAAGCCTTTGTATAGACTGGGTGTCCAACTGTGTCAAAGGTCATGTGTGAATGGATAACATGAAGAAATTAACAAATGGGCTGTCACTAGTTGCCAGTCATCAATAATGCTTATAAGTGGCCTTAATTACGATAAGTTTACTTAGGAAATACGTATTACATTTTAAGAGCACAGTGGTTATCATCATATATGGGAGAGCTAAACCCATTAGGGAAATACAGCACCTGGTGAATGAGAAGTAACCAGGTTTGATTTGAAGGAGGCATCAAGGCATCTCTTCCAGATGAATTAAAAGAATCCTGGCAGACTTGCAAATGTAAAGGTCAAAATTAACACTTCATAATTTGGGGGGGACTCAAAAAAAAAAAAAAAAAAAAAAAAAAAAACTTTAATAGCCTAGATACCTGCCTAACAGTTTTGCAAATAGGATTAAAGATCAACAGAACCTATTTCAAGCCCTCCCTTCAAGGCAGGTTCTTAATGTCAGTGAGGGGCTCTTGATCCAAGGAATAGGAATAGTAATTTATTTCCTTCGATCGAACCTGATTGCCTTCCATTTCCCCAGGCGCGTTGTATGACCCCTACGAGTTTTGTGCTTCCCCCATACATAAAATTTCAAGGTCAAAGACCATTAGAGTAAAATTAAAAATGCAGTCCTAACAGAATCAAAATTCAAGAAATGTACAAGGGAAAAAATAGTAGTGTCCCGTAGCTTCAACACTGACACTCTTCACCATGTCTTAACCCAAAGTTATCATAACACCTGAGGCTACCCTTCATACTTCTTTCCTATGCCGTCAGCTCCTCGATCTCTATATTGCGTCTTATAACCTACACGAGTTTCGAGCGTTTTTCTATAAATAATAATAATAATAAAAGATAAAGCTTGAATTTTCAAGAGTCTTTAAACGTCGTTCTACGACTTTAAAAATAATCCTGGAATGCTTCTATAAGAAACGGATACCTTCACCTACAGAAAACGTCAACTTGCAGGGTTTATGATCAAGTGTATTTAATTAGTCACATTAACCTCCATATGTATGATATGTATGTAATTAAAAAAAAAACATATGTATGATACGTATGATATGTATGTAATTAAAAAAAACATATGTATGATACGTATGATATGTATGTAATTAAAAAAAACATATGTAGATGACAAGGGAAGTGGGAGCAAAAAACTCGATTACTTTTTGACTTTCATGCATTAAAATATACAAACTATGAATTTATTTACATCTAAGAACAGTATAAGTTTAGCGCTTTCTTTGATTATAATAACAATAATAGTACAGACTGAGTGTTGTAAACTCCTGTTACCCAAAAAATACGATAAACGTAAGCCGCGAAAAAATGTAATCGTGAAATAAGATAACGCCAGACTAGAACAAAGGGTCAAGGGATTACCAGCAGTTGGGAAATACAGAGCGGTCGTTACAATACTAAAGAGGACCAACCCGAAGATCAAGCCAGCCCAAAGGTAAAAGGTTGCCGGGCAGCGAGAATAGTCACTAATAAACTAATTTTCAATTAAATATTATAGATGGAGAAAAAAGGAATTGCACCAGAGGTATACCAAGAGAAGAAACATGGAGAACACCTATAGGAGACAAACTGCGCTCTATTGCGTCAGTGCGGCGCTGGCGTCACTATTAAAGGTGATTTGCGATTGGTTAATTCCCTCAACCCTTCAAGGGAGGTGCCTTGAGGTTGAAGAGCTCGTGATAAACGGAATTGGAGTTACCCTTGCATTCCCTCTGAATGAATCTTATTATCTTCCACTTCCCAGGCGCTGTATGACTGCTAGCGGATGGGAAACACTAACAGATTTAGAATATTTGAACTGATTTGCTACCGAAACGTTGATAAAAAGCACGTTCTAAGGTGGATAGTTCCTGCTATGAAATATATATGTCGTGCCGAATAGGCAGAATTTGCGATCTTGGCTTAAATAGCAACGCTCATCTTGCCATATAGGACAAGTGAAAATTTGTGTATGCAATAATTTCGCCAAAATCATTCTGAACCTAACGAAAAAAATATATTTCACTGTGTTTGTTTAGTATTAAATTACTGTAAACAAATCTAAAATGTATTTAGTTGGGTTAGGCTAAAATAAATTGTTCTTGTTATAATAAGGTTAGGTAAGTTTTCTAAGATTCTTTTGGAGCAAAATTAAAATTTTTTACATTACCATTAATGAAAAAAATATATCTTTAAACGTATAAGAGAAAATTTCAGAAAGGACTTAATTTTAAATGAGTTCTTGCTAATTAACCAGTTTTACATATTCGGCACGACATATATTTTTATTATTTTATTATCACACTGGCCGATTCCCACCAAGGCAGGGTGGCCCGAAAAAGAAAAACTTTCACCATCATTCACTCCATCACTGTCTTGCCAGAAGGGTGCTATACACTACAGTTTTTAAACTGCAACATTAACACCCCTCCTTCAGAGTGCAGGCACTGTACTTCCCATCTCCAGGACTCAAGTCCGGCCTGCCGGTTTCCCTGAACCCCTTCATAAATGTTACTTTGCTCACACTCCAACAGCACGTCAAGTATTAAAAACCATTTGTCTCCATTCACTCCTATCAAACACGCTCACGCATGCCTGCTGGAAGTCCAAGCCCCTCGCACACAAAACCTCCTTTACCCCCTCTCTCCAACCTTTCCTAGGCCGACCCCTACCCCGCCTTCCTTCCACTACAGACTGATACACTCTTGAAGTCATTCTGTTTCGCTCCATTCTCTCTACATGTCCTCAGCCCTCTGGACAACAGTTTTGGTAATCCCGCACCTCCTCCTAACTTCCAAACTACGAATTCTCTGCATTATATTCACACCACACATTGCCCTCAGACATGACATCTCCACTGCCTCCAGCCTTCTCCTCGCTGCAACATTCATCACCCATGCTTCACACCCATATAAGAGGGTTGGTAAAACTATACTCTCATACATTCCCCACTTTGCCTCCAAGGACAAAGTTCTTTGTCTCCACAGACTCCTAAGTGCACCACTCACCCTTTTCCCCTCATCAATTCTATGATTCACCTCATCCTTCATAGACCCATCCGCTGACACGTCCACTCCCAAATATCTGAATACATTCACCTCCTCCATACTCTCTCCCTCCAATCTGATATTCAATCTTTCATCACCTAATCTTTTTGTTATCCTCATAACCTTATTCTTTCCTGTATTCACCTTTAATTTTCTTCTTTTGCACACCCTACCAAATTTATCCACCAATCTCTGCAACTTCTCATCAGAATCTCCCAAGAGCACAGTGTCATCAGCAAAGAGCAACTGTGACAACTCCCACTTTATGTGTGATTCTTTATCTTTTAACTCCACACCTCTTGCCAAGACCCTCGCATTTACTTCTCTTACAACCCCATCTATAAATATATTAAACATATATATATATATATATATATATATATATATATATATATATATGCGCGCCGTGCCGAATAGGCAGAACTTGCGATCTTGGTTTAAATAGCAACGTTCATCTTGTCATATAAGACAAGCGAAAATTTGTGTATGTAATAATTTCGCCAAAATCATTCTGAACCTAACGAAAAAAATATATTTCTGTGTTTGTTTAGTATTAAATTATTGTAAACAAATCTAAAATATATTTAGTTGGGTTAGGCTAAAATGTTCTTGCTATAATAAGGTTAGGTAAGTTTTCTAAGATTCTTTTGATGCAAAATTATAAATTTTTACTTTAATTTTAATGAAAAAATATATCTTTAAACGTATAAGAGAAAATTTTAGAAAGGACTTAATTTTAAATGAGTTCTTGCTAATTGACCAGTTTACCTAATCGGCACGATATATATGTATATATATATATATACGTATATATATATATATATATATATATATATATATATATATATATATATATAATATATTGTCAGTGTGGAGAGATATATTGTGTATTTTTATACGTATATACTTCTAAACTGTTGTATTCTGGGCACCTCTGCAAAAACAGTGATTATGTGTGTGAGGTGAAAGTGAGTGTTGAATGATGAAAGTATTTTCTTTTTGGAGATTTTTCTTTCTCTTTGGGTCACCCTGCCTCGATGGGAGACGGCCGACTTGTTAAAATATATATATATATATATATATATATATATATATATATATATATATATATATATATATATATATATATATATATATATATATATATGTATATACGTATAAGCAGAAGTGTTATAAGAAGAGCAGAGTATATGGAGAGTAAAAGAAAGGTAAAGAGAGTGGTGAGAGAGTGCAAAAGGAGAGCAGATGATAGAGTGGGAGAGGCACTGTCAAGAAATTTTAATGAAAATAAGAAAAAATTTTGGAGTGAGTTAAACAAGTTAAGAAAGCCTAGGGAAAATATGGATTTGTCAGTTAAAAACAGAGTAGGGGAGTTAGTAGATGGGGAGATGGAGGTATTGGGTAGATGGCGAGAATATTTTGAGGAACTTTTAAATGTTAAGGAAGAAACAGAGGCAGTAATTTCATGCACTGGTCAGGGAGGTATACCATCTTTTAGGAGTGAAGAAGAGCAGAATGTAAGTGTGGGGGAGGTACGTGAGGCATTACGTAAAATGAAAGGGGGTAAAGCAGCTGGAACTGATGGGATCATGACAGAAATGTTAAAAGCAGGGGGGGATATAGTGTTGGAGTGGTTGGTACTTTTGTTTAATAAATGTATGAAAGAGGGGAAGGTACCTAGGGATTGGCAGAGAGCATGTATAGTCCCTTTATATAAAGGGAAAGGGGACAAAAGAGACTGTAAAAATTATAGAGGAATAAGCTTACTGAGTATACCAGGAAAAGTGTACGGTAGGGTTATAATTGAAAGAATTAGAGGTAAGACAGAATGTAGGATTGCGGATGAGCAAGGAGGTTTTAGAGTGGGTAGGGGATGTGTAGATCAGGTGTTTACATTGAAGCATATATGTGAACAGTATTTAGATAAAGATAGGGAAGTTTTTATTGCATTTATGGATTTAGAAAAGGCATATGATAGAGTGGATAGAGGAGCAATGTGGCAGATGTTGCAAGTATATGGAATAGGTGGTAAGTTATTAAATGCTGTAAAGAGTTTTTATGAGGATAGTGAGGCTCAGGTTAGGGTGTGTAGAAGAGAGGGAGACTACTTCCCGGTAAAAGTAGGTCTTAGACAGGGATGTGTAATGTCACCATGGTTGTTTAATATATTTATAGATGGGGTTGTAAAGGAAGTAAATGCTAGGGTGTTTGGGAGAGGGGTGGGATTAAATTATGGGGAATCAAATTCAAAATGGGAATTGACACAGTTACTTTTTGCTGATGATACTGTGCTTATGGGAGATTCTAAAGAAAAATTGCAAAGGTTAGTGGATGAGTTTGGGAATGTGTGTAAAGGTAGAAAGTTGAAAGTGAACATAGAAAAGAGTAAGGTGATGAGGGTGTCAAATGATTTAGATAAAGAAAAATTGGATATCAAATTGGGGAGGAGGAGTATGGAAGAAGTGAATGTTTTCAGATACTTGGGAGTTGACGTGTCGGCGGATGGATTTATGAAGGATGAGGTTAATCATAGAATTGATGAGGGAAAAAAGGTGAGTGGTGCGTTGAGGTATATGTGGAGTCAAAAAACGTTATCTATGGAGGCAAAGAAGGGAATGTATGAAAGTATAGTAGTACCAACACTCTTATATGGGTGTGAAGCTTGGGTGGTAAATGCAGCAGCGAGGAGACGGTTGGAGGCAGCGGAGATGTCCTGTTTAAGGGCAATGTGTGGTGTAAATATTATGCAGAAAATTCGGAGTGTGGAAATTAGGAGAAGGTGTGGAGTTAATAAAAGTATTAGTCAGAGGGCAGAAGAGGGGTTGTTGAGGTGGTTTGGTCATTTAGAGAGAATGGATCACAGTAGAATGACATGGAAAGCATATAAATCTATAGGGGAAGGAAGGCGGGGTAGGGGTCGTCCTCGAAAGGGTTGGAGAGAGGGGGTAAAGGAGGTTTTGTGGGTAAGGGGCTTGGACTTCCAGCAAGCGTGCGTGAGCGTGTTAGATAGGAGTGAATGGAGACGAATGGTACTTGGGACCTGACGATCTGTTGGAGTGTGAGCAGGGTAATATTTAGTGAAGGGATTCAGGGAAACCGGTTATTTTCATATAGTCGGACTTGAGTCCTGGAAATGGGAAGTACAATGCCTGCACTTTAAAGGAGGGGTTTGGGATATTGGCAGTTTGGAGGGATATGTTGTGTATCTTTATATGTTTATGCTTCTAGACTGTTGTATTCTGAGCACCTCTGCAAAAACAGTGATAATGTGCGAGTGTGGTGAAAGTGTTGAATGATGATGAAAGTATTTTCTTTTTGGGGATTTTCTTTCTTTTTTGGGTCACCCTGCCTCGGTGGGAGACGGCCGACTTGTTGAAAAAAAAAAAAAAAAAAAAAAAAAAAAAAATATATATATATAATCATTGTAGATGTAGCCTGCACTTACTTCATCGGCTTCCTGCCAGGAAACACCAATCACCGTCTCTAACATTTCTGGATGATGATAGGAGCCGCATGTTCGTACGGATACCTGTAAAGATATATGAATATTCACACGAGCTGAATGCTGCACTTATTCACTTAGGTGAAGTGGGTTAAACATATTTTAATTGTTCGTAGACTTCCGGCAGCTAAATATCAAGATAAAAACATTGTATAATTACGTGTATAATTACTTATTTGTAATCACCAAATTGTAGCTACAGGAGTAAAGATGAGCTCGTAGTGTCTCATCTTCAATAATTTGTTCATACAAGTTTTTATAACTTCCAATAGTTGAAGCACTTACTATGTCCTCTACTACAGTTTGTGAAAAAAAATTCCTATATCCCTTCGACTCCACTTTTTTCTCAATTTAAAACTATGGCTTCTTGTTATCCCTGTTGCAGGTACGAAAAAAAAAACTATTATCTTTCATGTCCTTTTATGACCTTATTTGTGGTTATCGTGGCCCCTCTGACCCCGTCGACCAGCCGGGGAATTTTTAGTATTTTCAGCCTTTCATCATATCTAGTATATTTTAACTCTGGTAACTAATTTGAAGTTCCTCTTTGGACCTTTTCTAAGCTATTCACGCATTTTTTTAGGTGTAGACACCACAGCACCATTGCGTGCGAATGTAATGAACAATAATTGGAAATAATTATGTTGTATAAAACTATACATTTTGTAGAATAAAAAAAAATCTACGCACAGAAAATTTCACACTGAAGAATGACAAAAAAAAAATAATAAAAAAATAAAGCTTAAAAAATAAAACGAAAGTGGTGGTCAGGCCACTTAACTGCTCTATTCTACCCAGTCTTGTCGTTCCCTATTCTTTCCATCGATCTAATAACCTAACAGAAAGACTAGGTATTTGCCATTTCTTACCTGATCAAAGTCAACAATCAATACCGGTAAATCTGTGCATGTGTATGTTAGCTTCAGGTGTTCACACCTTTCTTTTCTGGGAGAAGTTTTCCTTCGTCCTCTCACCACTGGGTAAGTGTCGTGCTGGTCTTCCACCACTGGGTAAGTGTCGTGCTGGTCTTCCACCACTGGGTAAGTGTCGTGCTGGTCTTCCACCACTGGGTAAGTGTTGTGCTGGTCTTCCACCACTGGGTAAGTGTCGAGCTGGTCTTCCACCACTGGGTAAGTGTCGAGCTGGTCTTCCACCACTGGGTAAGTGTCGGGCTGGTCTTCCACCACTGGGTAAGTGTCGGGCTGATGTTCCACCACTGGGTAAGTATCGGGTTGGTCTTCCACCACTGGGGAAGTAGCGTCAATCTGGTCTTCCACCACTGGGTAAGTGTCGGGCTGGTCTTCCACCTCTGGGTAAGTGTCGGGCTGGTCTTCCACCACTGGGTAAGTGTCGGGCTGGTCTTCTACCACTGGGTAAGTGTCGGGCTGGTCTTCCACCACTGGGTAAGTGTCGGGCTGGTCTTCCACCACTGGGTAAGTGTCGGGCTGGTCTTCCACCACTGGGTAAGTGTCGGGCTGGTCTTCCACCACTGGGTAAGTGTCGGGCTGGTCTTCCACCACTGGGTAAGTGTCGGGCTGGTCTTCCACCACTGGGTAAGTGTCGGGCTGGTCTTCCACCACTGGGTAAGTGTCGTGCAGCAGGTCTTCCACCACTGGGTAAGTGTTGTCCTGGTCTTCCACCATTGGGAAAGTATCGTGCTGGTCTTCCACCACTGGGGAAGTAGCGTCGATCTGGTCTTCCACCACTTGGGAAGTGTCAAGCTGTGCTCCCACCACTGCCAACATCAGCAGTGTTATCAAGTACCTAGGAATCATTTTCTCCCACTACAGCAGGACCCTGTAACATATAAATTAAAAAGTAAGAGATAAGGATTGAAACCCCTCTCGGACACTCTCCGAGGTAATCTTAACTAAACCATATGATTTCCTTAACACCCTACTGAAATCTTTCAGCAAAGACTGACATATTACATCGTGTATGCTACTCTTACTGTTCGATGAGATATACCAGGGTAAGCTCTAGTTTTCGTTCTCATAGAATAAGATGGCTGTACCCTCTGGGCGTACGTAATTTTATTAGACAGCATAAGTTATGCTGTTATGGACATGTGGGCCAGCGGGCTGCCAGCAGCAAGAGCCAGGTCGACCAGGCAAGAACCAGACAAGTCTGACCAAAAGCCAGACTCCGGGAATAGAAAAACTCTCGAAACTTACTAAAGGTATATAAAAGGAAAACATATTTTTAATTATGCGCCAAAAGTATTCTAACAACCTAACCCACTATTGCGAAAATTTACGTACGCAATACAGTGTACTGGACAAAATAACTTAAGTGTACCTAATCTATCTAAAGATTTGTATAACTATGTTAGGTAAGCGTTGTCTTGGAAGTAGGGGAGGGGAGGTAGCGAGTCTTCAGGTGACCTGATATAAAAAGATTAATTTTATTCACGGAATTAACACGTGACTTTGTAAGGAAATAACACAGGATGAATTAACCTCAGCAAATCTCTTCTTTCCACCTCACCCTTTCCCTGTTAACATTTTGGTGTCTTGGCCGCCCACACACTCTACCCACATGTGCAGCACCCACGCAGGCTTGTACTACTCACAAGTTACACGCTGCCCACGTACCCAGGGCGCTTCTACCTGTCTCTGGTGCATGCCCATCATGCCCATGTTCAGCATCCATGTTGCCCACGCCACACTGCACGCGCAAATTAGTTTTCCTAGTCAAAACACTGAATTAGGCCATTAGCCAAACATTTAGCGCTTCTATTTATGCTCTATATTCATTGCAATTAGTATTTCTCCCACTCATTTTGACTTATACATTAAGTAGAGTTTTAGTCTGATCCTAGACACCACTGTAGTCTCAATTACCTCGCTTTGCTTCAGAAAGCACTTATCAATAAATATTCACAGTGGGTATTGCTAGAATCTCCGAAGTTTTATTTGAAAAATTATCTTGCTTTTCTGTATCCAACTACTGTATATTCTCACTGATTTTATTAGTGAAAAAGAGGAGAGCTCTTACAGTGTCAATGACTCAGACAGTGTTTTGCACAAGTGTGGTAACATCACAGTTCAAATGTCCCTTCCAAGTGTAACATCACCCCTCCTGAGTGCAGGTACTCCACTTCTTACCTCCAGGACTCAAGTCCGGCTAACTGGTTTTCCTGAATCCCTTTACAAATGTCACCTTGCTCACACTCCAACAACACAGATCAAAAACCGCTTGCCTCCACTCAATATCTAACTCAGGAATAGCTTTACATATCCAAAAGGGCCCCTGTCCATTCCAATAGTTCTCTGAGCATTACCCTAGTTATACTTCACCTACATTTACAATTTGAATCCTATTAGATGAGGTGTTGCCCACGCAAAAAGACGCTACAATAAAGTCGTACGAAAATATATAATGACTCACTACTCGTGAAACTTAAAAACCACATAAAAATCTACGTTGTCATTATTTCTATATTTTCGTTTTATTTAATTATACTATTTTAAATTGTCTACAATATTATATATAATAATTTTTTTTTTAAGGTTCGATTTGCATACTTCCTATGAGCTACCTGACAAGGAGAACTGAAGGGGTCGAAATAGAACTTTGCAAATTAGCACCCTTCACAGTCCAAAGCTTCCTCTAAGTAAGATCAATCAGTGTCGAAGGTTTGAAGCTGATCGGATGAGGCATTCACAAATCGCATGAAAACCAAAAGTTTAATTTTCATAATATCAATAAAAATGGCAAATTGGCACCTACACAGCCCAAGATCAAAACTCCCCCAAAAATCAAATTAGGAGCCACCAACATTTACAACTTGAAGTCGATCAGACGAAGCATTGTCAATTTATTCCATGTAATGCAATTTGATAAAAAAATTGGCAAATTGAAACTTGTAAAGCTCAAAATATGAGCAAAACCCTCCATCACTAAGCGTTTCAAGCCGATCAAAAGAGGCATTCTCCAGTTAATGCTCCAAATCCAATGATTCTAAAATTTTTTTAATTATTTCAGGAAATTAGACAATTTACATCTACAAAGCCGAAACTTGTTGGGTACCATCCTGGCCAAGTGACAAATCAGCTATTAAAAATTTGTGCTGCAAAGGCATACTCCAGTTATTTCATGAACAATATACACCACTTTAAAAATAAAATTGGCTGATTGGCATCTGCACACTCCAGTAACAATTCTAACTTTTTTAGTAGGATACACCAGTGTTCCAAAGTTTGAAGCCGATCAGAAAAGGCATTCTCAAGTTATTGCAGGGAAACCAAAACTGGGAATAGTCTGCATAAAACTGACCAGAGGGCATTTGCACATGCCCATAGCTGAACTGACCTTTCCCAAGTTACAGTACACCAGCGTTAAAATTTGAAGATGATCACATGAGGCGTTCTCAATTACAAACGTAAACCTTGGAAAAATATTCAGATAATTACTTGAAGGTACACCTTCGAGGATACCTAATTATACTTAAAAAGATAAAATTTCTGCTACTCTGGAAATCGTGAAACAACATGAACATTAACAAAACACAAACCACACTATACATCGGAAGAAGAATGTAAGTGACCTAGAGAAAAACCATGTCGGAATGTCTTAAAGTTCATGGAACACGACAGTGTGCTTTACATCAGCAATAAAATGACAGGATGGACACCATAAACCTACGAAACAACAGAAGCTGAGGTAGTGATGATACTCTTTGAGGGTCTTGAACATCCTACACTGGAACAGTACTGTACACTAACAACTTCATATAATCAAGGTTGGCGATACTGTACATCTCAAGATTGTGCAAAAAAAAACTTTGCCTGACCACATCTGTTTAACTTTAAACACACAAATTACTGAGATGTTTAATTTACACCTGGAAAATATTGGAGGGATTAAGAATCCCCTAGGAGAGCGAGATACTGTATCGTAAAGAAAAGGATGAAGTAAATGTACTAAAGAATAACTATGAATAAAGGCCAACCAAGAGGCCTGGTCTGGGGGCCGGGCTGATTCGGCGCTAATCCTCGGAACACTTTTGTAATAAAAGGGGAATTACCAACATACCTCTGTCTTCATTTGTGTTTGACAGCTTCTTGGAAACTATTCCTGTTCTGCCAGGCTGTGGTGTGTACATCGGACTGCTTTCCACAAGCACCAATAGCCTAACTGAAAACAGCGTCAACCAAGAAGCCTGGTTTGATACCAAGCTAAGGTAGCTATGACTCCAGGAGTCATCACCATAAATTGGTGGACATCTACTTTTACGATATTCACGTGCACTAACACTTTTATGACTTATAAACAGCTACTGCACGTTTCCTACTAAGTACATAATACGCATTCGTTCAAGAGGTACATACTTGACAACAGCACAAATACAATGAGAGCCTACACGTCGATAACACTCACAGCCCAAGTCAACAAATTTAGAACGTATACAAAACCCAGTATATATCCCCTAGATGTACATTATAAATCTTAAGATTTCCAGAATCATGACTTGCATGAACCAGAGTAAATAAAAGTTTTTATTCAAAACCTCTTGCCAAAAATATCTCTAAGAATAAAGCAGATTTGAAAGTAGTACTAAGAGTTAAAACATCGGTTTATTTGAATGTGGACCAGAAGAAAAAAGACATAATCAGTCACAAAACAGCCCAAGCCTGTAGGGGTCATACAGCACATGGGTAATGGGAGGTAATAAGGTTTAATCCGAGGGAAGTATAGCTCCAATTCCTTTGATCAAGAGCCATTCACCAGGATTTAGGCACTTCCCTTGAAAAATTGATACGTACTTTATCAATTTTCACATTTTGTACATAATGGTGAAACACGATATATATACACCGGAAGTTTAATCTCAATTTGAGTGATGTTAGTGTACAGCCGAACTGAGGATTTTATGAACAACCTGCGACCCTTCTGCATTGAACTTAACAAATTAACGATAAT
Source organism: Cherax quadricarinatus (assembly GCF_038502225.1). NCBI lineage: Eukaryota > Metazoa > Arthropoda > Malacostraca > Decapoda > Parastacidae > Cherax > Cherax quadricarinatus. Next base: position 9,080,550 of record NC_091369.1, read on the forward strand.
ATATATTTTCATCAAAATTAAATCCTTACTCACCTCGTTTACAAAACATCCATATATTAATTTATTACGATTGAAATCGAATACATCCATATTACGTTTGAAATCGAATACAAGTTTTTGATACCCAGACGAGCGCTTCTGAAACCAGACGTGTTAAATACCCATAAAAACAGCAAGTTTGAAACCCAGAAGAGCCACATGTTAAAATTACCCACACCATTTGCATGCTCATAATACACTAGTTCATTCATGACACAGTATTCCCGTTCCTGGTAACCACACCTCCCACACCATTATTTCACATTAACACCACACGCAAGCTCAACGCGTTTACTCCCTACATGTTCGTGGAACACCAAATACCGTTCGTGGAAGTCCGCATCAATATCCATGCCAGACACACAAATAGAAAATCCAAATGACTGTAAAGCTCTACAAGAAGATTAAGATAAAATAAGCATGTGAAGTGACATCGGATGATGGACAATTACCATGGAATAGAAACGGGAGAAAGTGAAAGAGACCCCATGAAGATTACAGATTATGTGATAAATATTGGAAACACAAGAAAGGGAAAAAGATTATAAGGATAACAATAAGCAAGAAGTTATCACCAGAAAGTCAGAGTTGCAGAGATGGGAAACTCGTACCTTGAAAATAGTATTAATATATATTAATGTTGCTTACGAAAAATAATCATAACATACATTAAATCAAAAGTGATATATGAACCTATATTGTGGTGCCCTAACCGCAAAAAATATACATAGATAAAACAGACACGCTACAAAATGAATTCCTGATTTAAATGTCCTCGCTAATAAAGCAGTACGAAAAAAATAAGGCCTGAGCTTGCTACCACCTGCAGCTCACAAGACTGCCATCCCCACGAGCCCCTTTGGGGCGGGGCAGATGGCAGACCAGAGGCCTAGCTTCTCCCTACGAGCCCCGTGAGGGCGGGGACTGTGGCTAGGCCTGGGGACACTTGGTCCCAAAGATGAGGTGGTACTTGTACCTCCTCCCATGGGAAACTTACGTCTCGAGATACTCCCCAGATAGGGAGCCAAGGCCGGGTCACCACTACTTGGAAAAGACCCGGGTCGGGAGAATACCGGCGAATAAAAAAAAATAAAAAAAAAAAGTACAAAAATAAATAAATGTAATCGAATGGTAATAACCATAAATTTTCAAAGGGTGGACTTGTAAGCCAGCGGAAGGCCTCGGTCAGATTACCAAAAGCTCCAGCGGCGGTTGGGACATCAACACCATCAACAAGGAAAAAACAGGCACAGTTCCAAACTACGAAAATATAGCGCAGATATAACAAAACTAGAAAATATTTCGAATTTAAGCAGTCCAGGTGATAGTCAAAGCTCCGCTACAGTGATGGATGAGTGAATTTTTTTTATATAAACGCTGAAAAATATAACAAATTAGGTTTAAGAAATGTGAACTTTTTAATTTGTAACGCATGCCTAATTTATTAAGTCTGTGATTATGTATGTAATGCATGCCTATATCATGAATTATGTATGTAATGCATGCCTATATCATGAATTATGTATGTAATGCATGCCTATATCATGAATTCACAGACACTCAAGTGCACACAGAAACCATGTCTATGTAACAAACCAAATAACGCACCAAATTACATGAAGGTGAATCGCGAGTTATTGACAACGGCGTTGAAGGGATTAGACCTAGATCTTATCGCTGTGGTGTGGGTGAGATTATTCCACAAAAACTTGAATT
>NC_091369.1:9087304-9094804 GCF_038502225.1 Cherax quadricarinatus
CCACTTCACTCTCCTCTAGCCTGTAGTAAACTAGAGGTTCTTTAAGAAAATATGAACTATCAATTCACTTCCTTAATGTTAGATCACATATGTGAACCAAAAGTTATCTTCTTCGTTGAAAACATTTCACAAAACAACTATACACTATGCAATATTTGAAACAATTCATCGACAAAGTTGGGTAACACTATCAACTCCCAATTCAAATTCAAATTCAAAGTTTATTCTCTATAAAGATTACAATGTTGAATTTACAGAATTTGGTTGTTGTGCGATTTACATGTAGTTAAATAATGATTACAGAGTGTACCACTAGAACGCCTAGCATGGCTAGGCATTTCGGGCAGACTTAGTTTAATTCTTAATTTTAAAATATTACAAATTATGAGGTAAGTTGGTATTATGGCTAAGTGACTAAATACTAGTTTGTGAGTTTAGCAATGTGAATGCTTTTGTTTTGGCACAGTACATAGTTTCAGTATTGGAGTATCATAGGATTCATTATTTTAAGATTGAGATTAATATTTCTGTTTATGGTCAAATGGGTGAGTGAAAGTGTTAACCACCAGGTGGTATTCGTGTAGTTAGTTGACGGGGTGTATCAGGGAGATAAGATGTTTTCTAATGGTAGTTTTGAAGGTGATGAATGTGTCTGCAGTTCTAGAGCTCTCAGGTAGGGTGTTCCAGATTTAGGGCCTTTGACATACATTGAATTTTTGTAAAGGTTTAGTCGGACACGGGGAATGTCGTAGAGATGTTTGTGTCTGGTGTTATGCCTGTGGGTTCTGTCACAACTATCAAGAAAGCGTTTTAGGTCAAGGTTGATATTGGAGTTTAAGGTCCTGTAGATATAGATTGCACAGTAGTAAGTGTGGATGTACTGAACAGGGAGTAAATTTAGATCTATGAAGAGTGGGGGAGTGTGTTGCCAGGGATGGGATTTAGTGATTATTCTTACTGCAGCTTTTTGTTGGGTTATTATTGGCTTTAGGTGTGTTGCTGCAGTTGATCCCCAAGCACAAATAGCATAGGTGAGGTATGTGTCAAGTGTTAAATAGGTTCGAGAATTATACCACTGACTGCAACGTGATACTCAGCACATTATAGATCCCTCATATAAGAATGACTTCTACAATGTCAGTGCAGCAGATGAATCGTGTTTAAAAAAAAACTTGACAGTATTAAGATTATTAATTTAAACACTAAACTCTTAAGATCGATTAAGAAAGAACTGAAAATTAGAGAGTTCAGAAGCTCGAGAACTCGCGAGAATGGAGTCGGTTTGCTAGCAGCATCAAGCAGCAACTAGTCTGATACAGTGATGATGTGAAAGGGACTCAAGGACTTGAGTTTCATTTTGATGTTAGGAAGAAACTGTAGCCAGCATTCCCAACAACAGCCCGTCGCAAAACATCTGATATTCGTGTTACCACAAACAAAAATAGAAATAGACAAATAAATGGCAATGACGATATTGCACGCAGAAAGAAATCCACTAGAGTGGTGGAAAGAGAATATGATAGTTCTTTCATCTCTGGCAAACCTACCCAGTAATTATCTAAGTTCACTCCCACCCCCTTCTTAAAAAAAGTGAAAAACTGTTCACCTTTGGAGGGAACATATACTCTCCCCAGGAACAATTAACTTCCAAAAATAGGGAGATGCTGATGTTCCTCAGTTTCGGTTTGGGAATTTTTAATTTTAGCTATTAGAGTAATGTACGTATATTGTTTATTTTAGAATATATATATATTTTTTTTTACTTTTCATTGTGCTTCTTTGAAATTTAAAGAAAATGTGTCAGTTAATTCAGGTTAATAATGGAGAGAGGTTGCTGTTCACGTCTGATTTATAATCAGTTTCTAGTTATTACAATAATGTATGTTTTTTGGAAAAAAAAAATTCTTAAACTTTTAAAAAGTATTATGAGAGAGCTGAGTGTTTTAGTTTCATGTTTAATATAACTGGAAATTAAAAACTTTTATTTTCGCACTTGATTCCTGATTGTCTTTATCAAGTTATTATGTCAACAAATTGAACCTTTTATATTTTCCTGTTTCAGTATGTAAGCCTCATGGGGGACAGATGTGCCCCATGACCTGGTGGGTAAAGTTCTCGCTTCACAAAGCGATGTCCGGGTTCAATTCCCGGCGAGGGTAGAAACATTGCAAGTGTTTCGTTACACCGGTTGTCTGTGTTCACCCATCAGTAATAATGGGTACCTGGGTGTTGGTGGATGGTGTGGGTCGCATCCTGGGACAAAACTGACCTAATTTGCCCGAAATGCTCTGCATAACAAGCGGCTTTCTGTATAGTAGTATGTTATCTATGTCAGCTAGGCTTGTATACCTTGTACATGTACTTGTAGAAATAGATATTATTATTATTATTATTATTATTATTATTATTATTATTATTATTATTATTATTATTATTATCCTGTAATCAGTAAAGACTAATGACATTTTCATCACGGAGAAATTAAGTGTGTATTAAATATTTAACCCCCTGAATTATGCAGTATCTGTTCAGCAGTAAGTATTCCTTTATATATTGAACGCACTTATCACAATTTTAAAAATTAAAATTATTAAAAAAGTATCGGTATTGGTGTCGGCAAATATTCTGGTATCGTCCCATCCCTAGTTTAAAACCTATCGACAGGCTAGGTTCATTAAAGCTCCCCGTAACCTCATCACCACCAGACAATAATACTTTAATCTTTACAATATATACGCTGAGAAAAACACACCTCTTGGTGTTTATATTGTGAAAAAAATATTCAACAATGTGTCCAGATTACCTTGCCTCAAATGTGGAGTGTTATTTATTTATTTATTTTGTCTTTACAAACAGTACATTGAGATTTTGTATTTACAATAATGGGTTGCAATGCAAGGAGAGCCTCTATTATGCCTAGGCATTATGGGCCAACTTAACATTATTGGCTTACAGTCTACTTAACACTAAGGAGTATATCATAGTTGTACAGTAGGATAGTAATTATTTCATAGTTGTACAGTAGAATATTAATCATAAATGAATCAAAATTTGTATAATACAAAGATATATTTATATTCGAAAATTCTTTCTGTGAAAACAATGATTCAATTATATTCCTGTCAACAATGGATAAAAGGTTCAAAGTGATTGTTGAAGTTATGATGTGGGAGTACATAGGTGAGTAAGTATTGAGTATTTAGCATTTAGTCTAGGGTGATTAAGTGACTTTTGAGAAGTCTTAAATTGATTTTCAGACTGGGTTACTTTAATATCTTCTGGTAATGAATTCCATATTTTGGGACCCTTTATGTGCATAGAGTTGTTACAGTGTGATATGGACACGAGGTATATCAAAAAGAGATCTTTGTCTTGTGTTGTGGTCATGTGTCCTGTTTAGGTTGGTGAGAAGTTTGAGTGGAGGGTTTATATTTGCGTGTATTGTTCTGTGTATGTAGTAGGCACATGAATAAGTATGGATGTCCTTAATGGTGAGCAGATTCAGACTTTTGAAAATTGGAGTATGCTGGCGGGAGTGGGAATTTGTTATTCTTACTGCTGCCTTTTGCTGGGTTATTAGGGGTTTTAGGTGATTGGATGTTGTTGATCCCCATGCACAAATTCCATATGTAAGATAAGGGTATATGAGTGAATGGTACAGTGCCAAGAGAGCTGATTGTGGAACGTAGTACCTTATCTTTGATAATATACCTACAGTCAAGGTGGATACCTAAGAATTTTCCCTCTGTGAGTCTTGTGACTGATGATCCATTTAACGTTATGTTAATTGGATCATTTGCAGCTTTGTTTCCAAACTGAATGAAATAGGTTTTATCAGTGCTCAGGATAAGTTTGTTAGTCATCATCCAGGCAAAATCAGCACAATACAAATAATAAATTATGAAAACGATTTTTTTCAATATCCACTGCATGTAGTCAGATACAAAAAAAAATAGATAGTTTATACAGCTATAAAGGGTTGTTAAAGCTAGCAGCGACATCAACCAGTTGTTGAAGTTAGATACACCTCAGAAGGGAAGTAATAAGGGAGACTGGAAGTTTTCTATGATTAATTCAATGGTGCACTAGGATAATTATACATTAAACCTATACTCCATTTCAGGGATTTGTAATAAAACAGCGTTCCTTGCTGTTTACTGGTATTCCTTGTTAACACATAATGTGTTTAAGACTGTAATAGAATACTAAGCGCATACTACATTATATTATAATAATAAGGTAAAAGGACCCCAATGGAAATAAGTCACTGCGTCTGACTTTTTTGGGTTATCCTAGGTTCTCTACACATATGCTGCTATGTATGATAATTCTATGCAACTGTATTTGTGTATACCTGAATAAACTTACTTACTTACAGATAGATTAGTCAAGTTGATAACGTGACCTTTAAAATTACTAATACTGTAACATGAGGAGGCGACGCACAGTAGTGTATTACTCATATGTACAAGGCTATACTTGTAATAGATGAATTTACAATATATTCCGTATCTAGGACTTGTTTTGCAGTAGCTGTTCCTATTTATATTTTTACTGATTTTTCTTGTCATTTGTCACTAAGTAACAGTAACAAAATGTACAAACGACTGTCTTTCAGTACTGGACTCGTGCTTTAGACCGCTTATGTTACTAGTAGATTGTAATTATCTATTTGTAGCTGCAGGTGTCTCGTCTTCAACAATTTGTTAATATACCTGTAATTCTCTAAAAATTTCCAATGGTTGAAACACTGGATTATTATTATTATTATAAAAAAAGAAGCGCTAAGCCACAAGGGCTATACAGCTTTGAAACACTGGAAATAAGTCACTCTGACTTTTATCCTAGGTTCTCTACACATATGCTGCTATGTATGATAAATATATACAATCAGTGTAACTGTATTTATGTATACCGGAATAAACTTACTTATTCTCTTGTAATTCATTCCATAATCTAATTTTTAACTACGGATGTTAATGATATATAAATAGTCTCTTTGACCAAGACAATCCCATAAAACTGACTTGCATACTATCTAAAGTTTTGAGAATAGTTTAAGGAAGTTATTAGACCACATTCGGAAGAGATTTGTCAAGAGATTTGGAACGAATTTTTTAGTCTCCCAAACATAACTTGAGTTCTGTGAGTTACACAGATAAAACAAGACTGTTGAGTGGACTACTTCCTAGACTGTAAGAAAGCTTTCGGAATTGCGCAACAAGATTAGTAGACAGACTAGAACAGGGAGGGAAAAAAGGAAAAGCGCTCATGGATTAGGAAGTATCTGAAAGTTCTGGGCCACTTCTGCTTCTGCTTAAATGACCTTCCAGAAGGGGCAGAATCTTAAATAATTACCTATTTGTAATCACCTAATTGTAGTTAGAGTAGCAGAGCTATATCCGTGGCATCCATCTTCATTAGTATGTTTGTCGTATAATTCTTTAATTTCCAATGTTACAGCAATTACCTTTGCCTTTATAACTGTGCATGTTGTTATATCTTCAGCCTCTCATAATGGCTCATTTGATTTTTCTGCTATGGGAGCCATTTTGTAGTTGTTCTTTGTACTTTTTCTATTTGGCCCACTTTTTTTTTAGGTGGACACCATAAAGTAGCTCCATATTCCTGTTTTGATCTAACACATGTTGTAAAAAGGTATTTTATAGTTAGTGTAGTGTATGCATTTTTCAGTTTCATTTATATGATCTCCAGGTGACAATATTCTCATTAATAATAACGCCTAGCTGCCTTTCCTTGTATACTCCAAAAATTTTTCTTACATATTCTTTGTGATCTGACAGCTTTCATTCCTTTCCATTACATGTGTCTGCTGATGATGCAAAACTAATAATATCAGGAGGGCAGATACAAGCTCCAAGAAGACTTGAACAGGCTGCAAGGGTGGTCACACAAGTATGCTAATGTTCAATCCCAACAAATACACAATGACGTACAGTAAATCTTGAAAACAGAAAAAGACGGGAGACGGAGTACAGCCTAGGGATAGAAAAACCTTCAAAATATCACCGAAAGACCAGTATGTATAGAAAACCAAATATCACTGAAAACATAGTATTTGTTAAGTTAACATCACTCCAAACATATCGTCAGATATGTACATAATTCAGTGACTTTAAAAATATTACACTGGAGTAATATTCACGACGTTATGTCAATCTCATAAAAGTGTGCAGTCCGAATGGAACCACCATGATAAAGTACATGTGAAAACCCAACAAGGTAGAAAGGTTTGAATTCAACTAGACCAGTCCCAGAGAATAATGAATGATTAAGAAACTGAGCCTGATGACCATCTAGGACACAAATATGTGCAAAAATAATATTTACGCGAAACAGAAACTTAATGAAGTATTGTTTTTAGCCTGGGGATAGCAGAGAAATGAAATAAACTGGATAAGTGGTGGAGGCAACCTCCATACGTAGTTTAAAAATAAGCACGATAAAGTCTGTGAGGTCAAAAACCACTATACGTTGGATTATGTAGTTTGCTAAGCACTGTAACCGACCACTGCAAACACAAAACGGTTAACATGCACCGAATGGTTGCTTGATAAATGGGGATTAAAGCCTATCGGTTACACAAGGGTCATTATGGCTATACTTAACTTATTCATCACCTGACAAAATACTTTAAACCCTAAAATAGTGATTAAAATAAACTCTTAGCAAATATACGCGTACAATTAGGCGGCTGGAATGTGTGTGTATGTGTATACACACACACACACACGCACGCACACATTATATATATATATATATATATATATATATATATATATATATATATATATATATATATATATATACTGAATAGGTAAAATTGGTCAATTAGCAAGAACTCATTTAAAATTAAGTCTTTTCTAAAATTTTCTCTTATACGTTTAAAGATATATTTTTTCATCTATGTTAATGTAAAAAATAATTTTATACCGTAAGTATCTTAGAAAACTTGCGTAACTTTATTATAACAAGCTCAGTTTAATTTAGCCTAATCCAACTAAATATATTTTAAATAAGTTTACAATAATTTAATGATGATCACTGAAATATATTTTTTTCATTAGGTTCAGAATGATTTTTGCGAAATTATTGCATACACGAATTTTAGCTTGCCTTATTCGGCAAGAAGAGCGTTGCTATTTATGCCAAAATCGCGTTTTATCCACTCGGCATCATATATATATATATATATATATATATATATATATATATATATATATATATATATATATATATATATATATACACATATATATATATATATATATATATATATATATATATATATATACATATATATATATATATACACATATATATATATATATATATATATATATATATATATATATATATATATATATATATATATATATTATGGTTCCGAATTCTAACACTACCCATACACGAAAATCACTCGCTACGAAAGCAAAAGACTTGGCAGACGATGCACCATCCCCCCAATGAAAAGCAGGG